>NW_026897089.1:0-284862 GCF_033153095.1 Gastrolobium bilobum | reverse complement strand
AAGTAGAAGCTATAGCAAAAATGCCGCCACCGGTAAGTGTAAAAACCTTGAGATCTTTTTTAGGGCATGCAGGCTTTTACAGAAGGTTTGTTAAATATTTTTCCAAAATAGCTAGACCTTTGTGCCACTTAATAGAAAAAGATATAAAATTTGAGTTTAACTCTGATTGTGTGAAAGCTTTTGAATCTTTGAAAAATAAGCTCATCACCACGCCTGTCATCCAACCTCCAGACTGGAACTTACCCTTTGAACTAATGTGCGAGGCAAGTGATCATGCTATTGGGGTAGTTCTGGGCCAGAGGAAGGACAAACTTTTTCGTAGTGTATATTACGCCACTAAAACTCTAAATGAAGCTCAGGTGAACTACACAGTCACTGAAAAGGAGCTATTGGCTGTAGTATATGCTTGTGAAAAATTCAGGCCTTACATTTTAGGATCAAAAGTTACTGTCCATACTGACCATGCAGCTCTCAAGTACCTCTTCTAGAAAAAGGAAGCAAAACCAAGATTGATAAGATGGGTCCTACTGCTGCAAGAGTTCAATCTGGAGATCAAAGAAAGTAAAGGATGTGAAAATCAAATTGCAGATCATCTGTCCAGATTGGAACACATTGAAGTGGGGCTACCAATCAAGGAAACGTTCCCTGACAAACAATTGCTTGTCATTAATCACATAGAGACAAATGCTCCTTGGTTTGCTGATATAGCCAACTTACTTGCAGCAGGGCTGAAACCTTATGAGGCGAATAAAATGCAGAAGACGAAATTTTTCACGATTGCAGGAACTACCTCTGGGACGAACCACTACTGTTCAGAAGATGCGCAGACCAAATGATAAGAAGGTGCGTCCCAGAAGAAGAACAACCTCAAATCCTTCAACACTGCCATTCGTCCCCATATGGAGGACATCTAGGTGGAATCAGGAGTGCCTCCAAGGTTCTTCAATCAGGTTTCTTCTAGCCTTCCCTTTTTAAAGATGCACTTCAATATGCAAAAAATTGTGATAAATGTCAAAGAGAAGGTAACTTGACTAAACAAAATGAAAAGCCCCTCAATCTGATCCTAGAAGTTGAATTATTTGATGTTTGGGGCATTGATTTCATGGGACCTTTTCCTCCTTCGTGTGGGAACAAATTCATATTAATGGTTGTAGATTATGTAAGCAAGTGGGTAGAAGCAGTTGCTTTACCCACTAATGATGCTAAGGTGGTTATAAAATTTTTAAAGAGGAACATATTAACCAGATATGGAACCCCACGTTGTCTCATCAGCGACGGAGGGAAACATTTCATCAACCGCCAACTTGAGAGGTTGTTGGAGAAATATGGAGTCAAACACAAAGTTGCAACCCCATATCATCTACAAACCAGTGGTCTCATTGAAGTCTCTAACCAAGAGGTTAAGGGAATTTTAGAGAAGGTAGTTAATCTTTCTCGAAAAGACTGGTCTCTCAAGTTAGACGAGGCATTATGGGCTTGCAGAACAACATATAGAACACCCTTAGGGTGTTCCCCATACAGATTGATATTTGGCAAAGCTTGCCACCTCCCCCTCAAACTGGAGCACAAGGCTTACTGGGCAGTCCAAACCCTCAACATGGATGAAAAAACAGCTGGAGAGAAGAGATTGCTGCAACTCGAAGAATTAGAGGAGTTCAGAGGGAACACATACGAAAATCATAAATTGTACAAGGAGAAGATGAAGAAGTGGCACGATAAAAGGATCAGGAACAGAGATCTCAAAATCGGTCAGAAGGTTCTACTCTTCAACTCCAGACTCAGATTGTTCCTAGGTAAACTCAAATCAAGATGGACCGGGCCATATCAAATTGTTAACGATGCAGGAAACGAAACTTTTGAAATCCAAGGTTCAGAACATGGTCGTTCCTTCAAGGTAAATAGGCACAGGTTGAAACTATACAATGATGAAACCTTTGATGAAAAAGAGGAAAGTATCCCTCTTTCTGAAATCCCTTGAGAGGTAAGTACCATGTCTAGCTAAAGACATTAAACTAAGCGCTGACTGGGAGGCAACCCAGTAGATACATTTTGCTCTCTGACAAAGAGCAAAGTTTTAGGGTGGTTATCCATAACCACATAGCTCCCAAAACGGAGGGAACGTCTGATGTTCCTATCCAAAAAGTCCAAATAAAGTACGTTCCGTTCCAGGAACGTAGTTTTGGGGTGGATCCTAACCACACAATCCCAATATAAATATATATATATATATATATATATATATATATATATATATATAATATCTTAGCTTAGTTTGTTTTCAATTCTCTTTTTAATTTAGTTTCTTTCTGTTCCCTTGTAATTAATCTTTTTGAAATAGAAAAGACCTTTTTTTGATCAAACTGTTTGGTATATGCATGCATTTCAGTTATAGTATTAAGACTGCCCAATTCTTTTGATTAACTAACATACATGAAACACAAAGTCACTGACTAATCATGCTTGTTCTTTCTCTGAGTACTTGAAAATAGAAACAATGCAGGGAATTTAATCCTCAGATTTTTGAAAGAAGCTGATCTGTGTGAACTCAAACTGGTAAGGAATGGAAAAATGCCAAACACCTACTTCAAAGAGCGTTCCTGAGGTGTAACCACAATGAAACTTCTCAGCTTGCCTTAATGCTGTAAGTACTGCTGAAGACAGATGAATCTGCTGTCAAAGATCAAAACAGAATCACACACTCACCTCACCTCCATCATACACCATCTGGTCAATCAGAAAGAACAAGGAACATACTCAACAATGAACAAAAAAAGGACAGAAGAAAAACAAAGAAAAAAGGGAACAATCATTCAAAAGAATTCAAGAAAAACCAGAAAACCTTCCTCTAAAGGGGGAAAAAGGTTCAAGAAAAAGTGTTCCCTCAAAACAGAAAAAGTCCAAGTTCAAAGGCACAAAAGCTAAACGTTCCTTGATCCCACAAATCAGACCACCACTTCTTCCACATTTCCATACACTTACCCATCAAAGAATCCTTGGAACGGAAGACAGTTGTACTTCATAGGAACGCAGCAGAAAGGCAAGTTCTGAAGAATCACATCCAGGAATTGACAGAGCAAACACCAACCCATGAGTGACAGTGAGACAAAAGATCAGCAACCTTCTCTTATCTGGGGACAGAATCCTCTTACTGTTTACTATGGAGAGTAGTTCATTTTCTGAAAAGTTCGTGGTTGCTCACTGGCTCAAGTTCCTTTCTGTTATGCTATTCTTTTAAATTGGGCAGACCAATACAATATTTCTGAGTTGTTTGAGGACAACCAACAGTTTAGTTATAGGGTGTTTTATGGGACGTAAATTCGCTCCCATTTAAGCCCATTTTGATGGCAAAATACCATATGTTTCCTCATCTGATGAGCAACTTCAGCATGAAAATAACTTGTTTTACACATTTGTGACAAAAACACAGTGGGAGAACGGATGGTAACGTATTCCTTTAAAATATATTAAAAGGGGAACGGACTGAGACGCATTTAATGCACCCGCTCCATTTATTTAATGCTTCTGTACACTTTGCAGGTAACGTAGAGTTAAAGACTTCTAAAAAACAAGGCGGTGCACCAACCAAGGAAGCACGGACACTTGTAAAAACAGGAAGAGTCGGGTCCGACACGCTCCGACACGGCGACACGCTCCGACACGGTGTCGGACACGCGGTTGACTTTTTCCGACACGTTGACCATTCCGACACGCGAATTTGACCGTGTCCGACACGGTCAAATGGCATTTTCGTAATTTTTTTTAAATATTTTTTTAAATATTTTTAAAAAAAAATTACTTTTTTAAAAGTTAAAATATATTAATAAAGCTTTCACCTGATCATATCAATTTTGTCTTTTTGTCTTTTTTCCCCTTAGTAGATAAGAGATCATCTCAGCATCATTGTTGTCAATTCATATCACGCTCTTGTTGTATCTTCTTCTTTCTGATCTCTCTCTAATTTGATTTGATCTCTCTATCTGATATTATCTATCTCTCATCCCAGTTCTTATTTTTTTTATTAAAGCTTCCATCTTTATAACGTGTTGATGAGTATTATTACTTTAGTTTCATTTTTTGTTAAATTATTAAATATTAAATGAAATATACACTATATAAATTAAAAATATTATTTAATATTAAAACGTGTCCCAACGTGTCGAAATTCATAATTTTTTAGGATTGACGTGTCGGAGTGTCGTGTCGTGTCGTGTCACGTGTCGTGTGTCGTATCGGTGCTACATAGGCACCAACTGAGCAGCTGGAAACGTGAAGAGCAGAGAATCAAGAGTTCTCATTGGCTGAAAACAAAAGCAAAGCATGGGAAGGTCTGTAAACAACAACTAATCATCACCAAATCCTGTTCCATCCAGCAATTCACGCAAGCTTCACACTCTGCTGCCACAGTCTCGTCCCCTCATTCAAGCAACTAGCTCCAAAGGAATTACAGGCTTGCCACTCCTCTTCCAGCTATAAATAGGACCACCCTCACACAAAAACATCATCGAATCCTGGAGGGTTTGCAGTCCGAAAGGAAGAGATCACTTAGTAGTAGTTAGTAACTTAGTTTAATTTTAAGTTGTAACTGTAGTTAAGTGACAACCCATCTTCTCTTCTCTGTAAACAACTATCAAGACTCCTCACGAGCAAATACCCATCTTTCTCCATTTTCTGTTTCTTTTTGTAAACTGTCTTTTAAATAAATATAAGTGTTTTTCTCTTCGTTCCAATCGTTATCTCTTGACTGAATCTCGGGTCTATGTGATCTCAGTTGAGAATAATTATGTTTAAACTATCAGCCATGAGCTGAACTATCTGTGGAACGGGTAAACTGTGAAACTCTTAAAGAACTGTTTTCAAAACTCTTGACCGAAGCTTTTTGTATTTCTTTGGCTAAGTAAGCTATATTCATTGTGCGCCAATGGAAATTGGGTACATACTGAGAAAGGAACTTCCATAAGGAAGGGATTTCAGACAGCTTAGCCATTGGGGCAAGGTAGATTTCATGGCAAAAACGCTACTGGTCACCTTAGGAATAAGGGGCCAACTCGTCCATTTTAAGGTTCTGAACTAAGTACCTGTTGGAGTCAAGGGAGCCATAGGAATATGGAAATTTGTGAGCCATCTAGACCATGAGCTGAGGAATCAGAGTTGGCAGGCAAAGAAACTGGGACAAAGCCAAAAGGTGCTAAGTTTTGAGCAGAGAAAACAACCCCTTTAAGAGTGAAGCAGTGAATCCGTTCCTTCTGTTAAACTATTTTAACCACCACCCTGTTGTCTCTTGATTATAGTTATTTCTGTTTTAGTAGTTTTTATTTTATTTTATTTAGTACTTATAAAAACTCCAATGATTATTGTAACACCCCGTATATATCCGGTAGTGTTATCATTACATCGTATTAAGCTACGCTTAATTAAAAATGCGGAATATTCTTTTTCTTTTCAATTATGACGTCATTATCAATTACCAACTAGATTACTTAATCAATTTCATAAAATATCGCCTGAATGTTAATTGCAATAAGACATCTACTGAAATACCTCAATATAATATATAAAGTGAGTATCTAAGTCACGGCATTACATCACGTAATCCGGACAATATCCTGATACATTAATACAACTCTAACAAAAGCATGACATAACAAGTCTACGTGGCATGGACAATCCCCATGCTCACCAAATCAACAGCATCTCAACAAGATAACCGTAATCATAGAATGAAGCTAAAAGCATAAAAACAGCATGCATATCCAGCATCCAACAAGTCAGCAATATCATCAATATCCAACTCAGCTCCGGCCTCCTGCCGCCTGAGATCTCAACATTACCTGACCCTGAAATAAGCATTCCCCAAACGTGGGGTGAGATCTCTAAACCAGAAATCTCAGTAAGACAAGGGGTCCTCAAGGATCTTCCACCCCAAGCTCACTTACATGTGCAATATAAGTTCTAAAAGCATTTATATCAATATCAGTTCCAAAACTATGCAGTGCAACAGATATTCATGCCATGTGTGTTATAACTATTCTACTGGCCAGAGAAATGTAGTAATACGTCTATTACCCACAGTAAGTACAAGGAACATCGCTTGCACCTCACCCACAGCTTCACCATCTTATATGTACCACATACTCAGGCTTACCATATAGGTGGAACACCACATGCATATCATAAAGGCACTCACATATAACAGTTCAATAGCATTTATCAAAACAATACATGAAAATAACATCATGCATATAACCATCCCCCATGGGACATGGTGGAACCAACAATGGATAAACCGAGGACACGAGAGCTTACCTTGTAAGCTCACTATCCAATGACAAGAGTCCTCACAGCTCAAGTCCATCACACAGCAGATCACAATCTGATTAGGACCAGCAAGTGTATCAACATACATAACTCAAAAGCATTAACATAAAGACTACGTTCTCCTTTAACGATTTACGTCTTAAGGCTTCCAACAAAGCCACAAGCCCTTAATCACATGATTCTGACTTAGTTCATTAATTACAGAAGTTCAACTTCATCACTTTAGGGTCCACAAACCCCCAATAGCCTACTGTACACACAACACAACTACTATTCTACGAAATCTCAGAATATCCGGATATTCCTCGGGGACATATCCGGATATGCAATATCCGGATATCTCACTGACCATATCCGGATATACAATATCCGGATATCCAGGTTCCCATATCCGGATATCAAAATCCTCATATCCGGATATCCAATATCCGGATATTTCAAGACAGAATGTAGTTTCTGCATTTCGTGAAGATATCCTTCCAAGGTTGGGTTTTTACCGATTAAAGACACTTAAACATGCATTTCTAGGTGTGTTTGACCAACCCCAACGTTAAGTTATCATCTTTAAGCCTTTACATGCACCAAGGTTCCATTTTTAAGCATAAAAACTCAAGATCAAGGATTGAACCACTCACCCAAGAACAACCAGCCAACAAAGGGTGCTCTTGGAGCTCACAAGACCACTCCAAGGTTCTGACCAGGACATGATACGAAAATGGAGCAACAAGGTGGGATCTTTCCTTCACAAGGTAGCTTCTTGGAGCATCAAGCACCAAGAAAATGAACCCCTTCACCCCAACTCAGAACACAGCCCTCAATCACCACTAGGGGTGGTAAACGAGCCAGGGGCCTTTGGCTCGGCTCGTAAAGGCCTGAGCTCGTTTAATAAAAGCTCGTGTTGGAACCAGGCTTGGACTTGTATAAAAGCTCGTTTAATAAAAAGGCCTCAGGCTTTAATTCAGAAGCTCGGCCTTAGAGCCTCCCAGGCTAGCCTAGTATATAAATATTTATTTATACTTTTTATACTACTTGTAATAACTCTCTCTCATCCATTTATTTCACCCCATTTTATTGGTTTAACAGACTTTTTGAATGATTCTGTTCTATATTATCCTTCATCCTCCTTCACACAAACAAACCCACAAAAACTCATTCGTTCCACTGTGCACTGCTCGTTTGTGTCAATTTATTTTTTATTTTTTTATTTTATTTTTAATTTTGTTGGAACTTTTTTTATAATGGGCTAAGATAATATAACCTGTTATCTACCTTCTCTCACTTTAATTTTATTTATTTATTGTAGACTTTGTAAATTATTGCTGCAAATTGGAAGCTAAGGTTTCTATCTGAAAATTGATTTTTTGTGGAATTCTGTTCTCTTATTTTTATTCTTTAACATGCTAATAGGATAAGACAGGTTTCACACAGGCTTTTATTTTTTTGTAAATAAACCAGGCCACAGGCCAATATTATATTCGTAACAAGTAACAGGCTAAGGCCAGTCAGACACGTTTAAATACAGGCTTGGCCCGTTAAGATCAAAGCTCGACTCGGCTCGGCTCGGCCCGTTAACACCCCTAATCACCACCAACACAGTGGCCACCACTCAGAAACAAACCCTCACACTCAACCTCAAGGGTTACTCTTACTCAAGTAAGGCATTTTGATGAAGAAAAGTGGAAGAAAAGGGTTCAAGCTCACACAAGAAGGCACCAAGGCAATGGAACAGTGCAGAACAACCTGACCAGCCAACACTCACGCTCAAAAGTCTGTTTTCTAGGGTTGAGTGCCCTTAAAGAGAGTATTTATAGCCACTTAGCAATAAAACACGCAGTATTAGCTTTAATTGCTACGCTTAGCATTTTAATCCCAAACTTTGGATTCTTAACCTACTCAATTTTACAAGAATTATCATATTTTTATTATATTTTTCTGAGCACCTTTCCGATACGCGCTTTTCTTAGCCAGTATCAGTTTCTGGCACCAGTTCTCATTATTTGGACTTGAAACTCGTTTTACAAGTCTTATATAATATTCTAGTAATTATCATGCACTTACATTAATTTTTTGGGATACTTTTTCGGTACGCATTTATACCGACTAGCAGAACCAGTATCTGCACTTTTCTTCCTAAAAGTGACTTTCAGTATTCTTAATCACTTATCATAATTATTAGAGTCTCATAATAATTATTAGGGTCAATTATGGAATCATTTCCTAATTTTTCATAATTAATTAATTAAAATTCCTTAATTAACGGGGATTAAGGGCTTATGGCTTGGTGAGAAGCCTTAAGACGTAAAACGTAAAGAAAAGGCGTTGTCTTTATGTTGTATACTTGTAGAGTATGATTGTTGATGTATTATGGATACAAACAGATTGTGATTGTGCTGTTTGTGGACCTTGAGCGGTGTGTGGACTCTTGGCATTGGATAGGTAAGCTTTCGTGTCCTCGGTTTAGCCATGGTTGGTCCCACCATGTCCCATGGGGGGATGGTTATATGCATGATGTGTTTTCATGTACTGTTTTATTGAAATGCTATGGAGCTGTTAAGTGCAATTGCTATATGATATTTATGTGGTGTTTGCCTTAAAGGGAAGCCATGGGGTGGTCCTTTGGGGTGGGTACAGCATGGGCTGGTACTGTGTGAGTAATAGACGTATTCCTGCATTTCTCTGATCAGTAGAATAGTTATAACCCTCATGACATGATTATCTACTACATTGCACTTTTTTGGAAATTATATTGTTAAATTGGTTTTGAACTTATATCGCACATGTAAGTGAGCTTGGGGTGGAAGATCCTTGAGGAACCCTTGTCTTACTGAGATTTCTGGTTTAGAGATCTCACCCCACGTTTGGGGAATGCTTATTTCAGGTTCAGGTAATGCGGGGGTTGAGACCTCTAGTGGTAGGAGGCCAGAGCTTAGCTGATAGATGTTACATGTTTATGCTGCTTTGCTGATATGCTGTTATGATTGGATGTTGGATCCTGTTTACTGTCTTATGCTTTTAGCTTCAGTTTATGGATTTATATGTCGAGAATTTGTTGGTTATGATGTTGATTTGGTGAGCATGGGAATTGTCCATGCCACGTAGACTTGTTTATTGTCTTGTTTAATTTGGAGTTGTATTAATGTATCAGGATATTGTCCGGACTACGTGTTGTAGATCCGTGACTTAGATACTCACAGTTAATCTATGTTATGAAGTATTTCAGTTAGTTGTCTTTGCAATACATATACAGGCGTTGTTTTTATGAAAATGATTAAGTAATCAACTTGGCTAAGTATAATGACGTCATAATTGAAAAGAAAAAGATATTCCGCAATTTTTATTTAAGTGTGGCTTAATACGATGACATGTTAACAAATCGGGTTAACACGGGGTGTTACATTTTATGGTATCAGAGTAATGGTTCAAGGGAAAAACGTGTATGTATTGCAATGATTAAGGTGCTTGGTTGTGTCTGTCTTGTGTGTTTTCTCCACTGGGTTTTATTATGATAATGCACGTGTGATCACATTGCGTGGGCCTGATCAACTCATGATTTATGTAACTTGTGCAGAGTCATGGTAGGATCCAGGAGAACACGAGAGACTGTTGAGGGTTAACCCGACCCAATCCTGACTGCATTGGCTGAGATGCAGGAGGCCACTAGATTGGCCAACGTGGCAAAGATGGACGTTGTTCGCGAGGCGAACCGGATAGCCGCAGAAGAGGTTCGTGAAGCGAACCGGAGGACCACTGAGGATGTCCTTGAGGCGAACAGGATGCCGAACATGACAATGATGAGAGTCATGTTGGAGGATATGAGGGCTAGTCCTGCTATAGGCCAGTTTCCACCGCCACCACCGCCGCCGCGTCCACCTAGTGCTCAGGTTGAGAGCCTGAGTCACGTTGGTAGTGCTACTCATGTCGCAGGGGTGATGGAACCCTTTTTGGAGCCTGCTAAGGATCGTGACGTGATTGACCGCCGGCTTAATGCTTTCCGCAAGCATAAGCCACCTTCCTTTGATGGTTCTTATGATCCTATTGCTGCGGCGCATTGGCTACAGGCGTTGGACAAGATCTTCTGGGTCATGCAGTGTACTGATCCGCAGAAGCTGATGTTCGCTACTTATATGCTGGAATGCGATGCCCATGAGTGGTGGATGAACACCCCTCACGCGTTCGAGATGCAAGGTCATGTTATGACATGGCCATTCTTCGAGGATTTCTTTCTGGGTCGGTACTTTCCCTATGATGCACAGGAGAGGAAGCAGAGGGAGTTCGACCGGTTGGTGCAGGGCTCGTTGTCTGTTGACGAGTACCTGGCCAAGTTCAATGAGCTGGTTAAGTTCGCTCACTTTCGGATGGAGAGGCCTACTCCTGTTTTCTTGGCTGCTAAGTTCCGCAGGGGACTTAGTGAGGATATTGCTGGTTACCTTGCGGGGTCTGCTTCTAGAGACTTCGGGACACTGGTGCAGCAGTGTCGGGACATCGAGGATTTTTGCAACTCGAGTAAGGCCAAGATAGCTGATAGTTCCACTTCTTGGAAAGACAAGAAATTTGCTAGAAAAGGCAAAAGGAAGCAGTTGGCTGCTAGGCAGGCGCCTAGTCAGTTCAAGGGGACGTCAACGCAGGGGAGTACGGCGAGACTTCCTACTCCCAGATGCAAGGGATGTGGAAGGGTTCATATGGGGCCGTGTGCTACCGGCCAAACCATATGTTTCCAGTGTGGCAAGGAGGGCCACTATGCTAAAGAGTGTTCGTCGTCGATGGCGAGAGCTGCAGCAGTTCAGGCAGTTCCACTTCAGATGGTTCCCCTTCCACCTACAGCGGCACCATATGTGCCACCTGCCACGGGGCGAGTTTACACTGTGGATCGACAGCAGTCGGACCGAGCTCCGAACCTTGTCAGAGGTACTGTGTCTGTTGATGTATTTGTTTGATTCCTAGGCTACGCATTCGTTTGTTGCAACCCCGATTATTTTGGGCTTGAGTTGCCCATGTCTGTGCTTTCTCCACCGTTGCGGGTGATTACCGCCACCGGAGAATAGTGTGATGCTACCACTGTACATCGAGATGTCGTGTTTCAGTGGGAGGGTCGTGACTTCTCGGTAGATCTGATAGGGTTGCCGATGACTAATTTTGGAAATCATCCCTGGCATGGATGGATATTCCAATAGTTGTGTGATGACTGATTGATTGATTGATTGTTGTGCCTAGCGAGTGGTGACGTCTCTGTGTGACTCCACAGCCAGTTCATCGCTGTATATATCATTGTTGCAGGCTAGGAGAGCCTTGAGTGCAGGGGCATTCAGATATGTCCTTTTGGGAGGTTTGGCGAGTGGGGCACAGGAGGATATCACTGGCGTTCTTATGGTGGGGAATTCCTCGAGGTGTTTCCTGAGGAGATTCATGAGTTTCCGCCACAGCGGGAGATAGAGTTCTCCATAGTTTTGTTGCCTGGTGTGGGGCCTATTTCATTAGCTCCATATCGGATGTCGCCACCGGAGTTGGCGGAGCTGAAGAAGCTCATTGAAGATCTTTCGGCGAAAGACTTCTTCCGACCGAGCGTGTCTCCATGAGAAGCACCGGTCATGTTGTTTCGAGGCAATATGCCTTACGCCATTACTTAAGTGTGATGGTGCTCTGTTGGAGGATGTGAAATTCTCTTCAGGAAGCTGAGTGTGTAACACTTGGAATTTGTGGCAAGGTCACGCGCGTTCTTGTATATGTGAGGCTTGCACATGTACTAGTAGCACTGGTGAGTTGAGTGGTCTCCGTGACTCTAGGTTCTTATGTCGATTATTGATATGCTTCATAAGTAGTTGGCATGTTAACACCATGGGTAGTGTAAAGCATGACATATGTACGATAAATTGTGATGATGTATCTATGTTATTTCACCTTTCATTGAGTTTCGATTTTGCAGATGCCCTGGAGATTGAGGTATATTGTGTTTATAGTATTCGAACTATTATGTTACTAAGACTGAAAATTTTGCAGGGTTACGTGAACTAAGGTACGCTACTATGTGAATTAGCGTGTTAACTAACATGTATGGGTTGAAATGAACTTATTATGAAATTCTCATGGTGAAATGAATATGAATTTAATTTGAAAATAATGATTTATCAAATTGTAAGACTAGTCGATGTTAGAGTCATGGAATAGGACCAAACTCACTCGAGTTTTGTGTGGTTTTTTTTTGAGCTGTGGGGTTAGGTCACCTCTTTTGAGAGAGTGACTGGTGATCCCAGAGAATTGAATGACGTTTGGGATGTCATTGTGAAACTTCGAGTTTTGTCGGTGACCTCTTGTTTGAGGATGCACTTCTCGAGTTTGAGACTATGAGAGTCGAGAACGAGCTTTTGGAAAAGATCAAAGAACCGCAAGTGCAGAGAGAGTGCCTTGTTTATGTGAAGAATCAAGATGGCATATCTTGGAATGAAGAAGGACATAGCTGTGTATGAGCCCAAGTGTTTGTTTTGCCAGAAGGTGAAGATAGAACACCAGAAGCCGTTTGGCAGGCTTCAACCTCTTGAGGTACCGCAGTGGAAGTGGGAAAGTATTTCCATGGACTTCGTTGTGGGCAGGGGTGTAAATGGGCCAGGCTGGCCCAGCCCAGCCTACGGCCCGGCCTACATTGAGCCCAGTCCAGGCCCGGCCTTTCAGAAAATTAGAGTAGGCTTTAGACTTATAAAAAAGATTTTTTAATAAATAGGCCATAGGCCAATTTTGTCAAGCCCGGCCTACAGCCTTGTAGGCTGGCCTATTTAATTTATTAAAATAAAATAATAAAATAATATTTATTTTATGTGGCAAAGACACAAAGTACCAAATACCAATATCTCTTGCTTTTTGTGCTATTTTATTTTATTAAAGGAAAACTTGTCTAATGTTTCCAAATTTTACATGTTGTTGCAGCTTAATACCATGGAGCAAAGACACAAAGTACCAAATACCAATATCTCTTACTTTCAATAATACTCTTCTTTCCCTTGTACTTGATGGTGGTTTAAAGATTTTTAGATGAATGACATTCTCTTGTAGACTTTATTTCAGCATCCAGTAATTGTATTTTTCTTATTTTTTCCATGTCTTTGACTCTATTCCTCTATGATATACATTCTAGAGCTGAGGTATTATGTTGACTCTTTCTTGTTTGTCATTTTTTTTCTAATGAGAAGTACTAGTGCATGCATGAATGAAACTTTCTTTACTCTATACAATTTTTTTTTTGCTTAGTATATATAGTGGGAGGCCTACAAGGCCTGTAGGCCATGTCAGGCTTTCTTATTTTTGAAAATGGACCGGGCTTGGCCTACAAATAAAGCCTTTAATAGGCCAGTAGGCCAGATAGGCTGAATTTTTTTTTACGTAGGCTTGGGCCAGGATGGCCAAAGCCCAGCACAGCCCAGCCCATTTACACCCCTAGTTGTGGGTTTGCCTAAGACTCAGGCTGGCTGTGACTCTTTTGGGTCATCGTGGACAGATTGTCAAAGTCTGCCCACTTTCTTCTGGTAAAGGTGAGCTTTCTTCGGAGCAGTTGGCCTAACTGTGTGTTCGCGAGATCGTGAGGCTTTATGGGGTGCCCGAGAGTATCTTCTGCGATGGGGACCCAAAGTTCACATCACGGTTCTGGGAGGCACTGCGAAGAGCTTTTGAAACTCAGTTGAGACTGAGTACAACCTATCACCCTCAGACTGTTGGACAGACTGAGCGGACCACCCAGATCTTGGAGGATATGCTGAGACTTTGCACTTTGGGGCAGGGCTCATCATGGGATAGGTAACTGGCATCGGTTGAGTTTGTGTGCAATTGTGTTTTCCTTGCTAGCCTGGGCATGGAACCCTGCGAGGCGTTGTTTGGTAGGAGGTGTAGAACTCCTACCTGTTGGTCTGAGGTTGGAGATAAAGAGTTGTTTGGCTTGGACTTTATCCAATTTACAACCGAGCAGATTCAGATGATCAGAGAGAAGCTGAGGCAGGCGCTGAGTCGCCAGAAGAGTTACTTCGATGTCAAGCATCGTCCACTGGAGTTCAGTAAGGGCGAGCACGTGTTGTGAGACTTTCACTGTCACCGGTGTTGTTTGGGCACTCGGAGTGAGGAAACTGAGCTCGCGAATTTTGGGCCATACCAGTTACGTGGTGGAGCAGGACCTGTTACTTACCGGTTGCCTTGCCTTCGAACTTGGACAGCACCCACGACGTGTTTCACGTGTCTCAACTTCATAAGTTTGTAGCGGATCCTTCGCACGTGGTGCAACCGGATGATGTGGAGGTTCGGGAGAACCTAAAGACTCTCGTCGGACCACTCAAGATTCTCGATCGTGGCGAGAAACAGCTGAGGAGCAAGATCATTTCGATGGTCAAAGCATGTTGAACGGGACGAATTCTGGAAGGGTAATTCTGGGAGCGAGAGGACAAGCTTCTCCAACAGTATCCCGCGCTTTGAGACATGTATGTTTTCTGATTTCGATGACAAAATTATAAAAAGGTGGGGTGAATGTAAGAACCCGCACCATTAAGTAAGGAAGTTAATTAATTATATGAAATTAGGAAATGATTCCATAATTGACCCTAATAATTATTATGAGGTGTTGGACGTTTAGCAAGTGCACTAGTCGTACAAGTAATAAAATGATGAGTAAAGATCGTTCCCACGAGGATTTGTGTCAAGCACTGACTCACCATATGTACTTGAGTTGAATCAAACAAAAGTTCATAGATTGCATAGATTTCTTGTCACCAGAAACTACACTGAATTGAATTAAAACTTGATAAATAAATAAAATGTAAATTATAATGTAAACAAGTAGTCAGATGTCATTTTCCCTCAAACATGAATTTATAGATGAACCAATTTCCATTATGAATTATCTACTATGTAATGTTGATCAACCTTTTTCTTATCATCTCAAGATGTAATCCCTTACTACCCTGATAGACACATTAATCAGAAACCCCAATCCCTTGGTGATTCCTTTATTAATACATGCATTAATTACTAAGGTCTTAAGATCACATCAGAATCCTAGCATCAATCCCTTGACTACTAGAACACTGATGATGAAGTTATCAAAAATAGAGAAACAATGTAAACATGTCTATTCTACATTATTCCCCAACATGAAGAATTAATCAAGACAACTTCATACAATCACCTAATAGATAAACAAAACATCTAATTAACCATTCATAAATTCAAACTTGAGTTCCATTGAATCAGACTACAAAGGACTCTCCTAAGACGTAATTGAAATACAAACAAGAGAAGAAAGATCAAACTCCATTGACATGATAGTTGAGTCTTCAATCTCCAAGTGCAATTACATAGGAAATACTAACTATTACAAGAACTAATCCTAAAGAATTTGGAAATTCAGAGAAAATGAGGAGTCAGATCAGATCTATGAAAGACCTGATCTGATCTCTCTTCTCCTCGTGTGATGGGAAAAGTCAGAATGAGATATGAAGGATTGGATCTTATATCTAAAAAAAAAATGTCAGAATGTGAAGGCCCCTTGTCCTTTTATAATTTACAAATTACAACTGAAAACTGACATGGGCGCTAAAACTCTCATTTCTGGACGTTTTAGCGCTCAACCTTGACGGATGCCCAACTGCTTTTAACTGTCTTGGGCGCTAAAACGCTCAATTTTGGGCGTTTTAATGTTCAGGCGCTAAAACGCTCAGTTTTGGGCGTTTTAATGTTAAGCACCAGCATCTTTTGTGCAACAGGGCGCTAAAACTCTCAGTTTTGGGCGTTTTAGCGCCTAACACTTAGAATTTTCCCATTCTTCAGAATCTTCTTCCTTCTCTCTTTTACTTCTTGAGCTTCATTTCCCTACAAAAACAATGTAAATTTTCAACATAAGCTTCAGAACTTGTATTTGAGAGATTTCCAGGACATTAACCTCTTTTCCATCCATTTAATCACACAAATTGATATTAATTCATGCTTAAAAACCTGATGAACTAAGGGTTCATCATGAGGCTTTAATAATATTAGTAAGTGATTAAGAATGCTGAAAGTCACTTTTCGGAAGAAAAGTGCAGATACTGGTTCTGCTAGTCGGTATAAATGCGTACCGAAAAAGTATCGCGGAAAATTATAATAAGTGCATGATAATTACTAGAATAATATGTAGGACTTGTAAAACGAGTTTCAAGTCAAAATGATAAGAACTGGTGCCAGAAACTGGTACTGGCTATGAAAAGCGCGTACCGGAAAGGTGCTCCGACAATTATAAGAAAAATATGATAATTCTTGTAAAATTAAGTAGGTTAAGAATCCTGCGTTTGGGATTAAAATGCTAAGCGTAGCAATTAAAGTTAATACTGTGTGTTTAAGCCTTAAACCACTATATATACTCATTTATTGGCTCTAAACCCTAGGAATTCCCTATTTTCTATGTGGAAGGAGGCTGACCAGCTTCTTCCTTCTATGTTCCTTGCTTGTTTCCTCTTCTATTGTGAGTCTAAGGTGCCATTTCTCCTTGGTCTTTTCATCAAAACACTTGGTGAGTGTGAGAGCTTGCATTGGGGGTGAGTGTAACACCCCGTATATATCCGGCATTGTTATCATAATATCGTATTAAGCTGCGCTTAATTAAAAATGCGGGATTACTTTTTCTTTTCAATTATGATGCCATTAACATTACCAGCTTGCTTAATAATCAATTAATAAAACATCGCCTGTATGTAATTGCAAATAAACAGCTAACTGAAATATCTCATAACATAGATAATAAAAGTGTGGCTCTAGTCACGGAACTACAACAACGTAAACCGGACCATCTAATAGTTTATACAACTCCAAATACAAGTACTAACAGAAAGTGTCATGGACAATCCCCATGCTCACTCAAATAAGGCAACATGCCCAACATCAGTCTCAACCACAACATATCATAAATAGCGGAAACATAAACAGCATCCAAATCCAGTCATGCTAACATATAAGCAGAAACAACATAATCAGCTAAGCTCCGGCCTCCTGCCGCCTGAGGCATCAGTACCCATACTACCTGATCTTGAAATAAGCATTCCCCAAACGTGGGGTAAGATCTCTAAACTAGAAATCTCAGTAAGACAGTGCATCCTCAAGGATCTTCCACCCCAAGCTCACTTACATGTGCAATATAAGTTCAAAAGCAGTTTATCATTTATCATTTCTAAAACAATGCAATGCAGCAGATAATCATGCCATGTGTGTCAATACTAATCTACTGGCCAGAGACAGTGCAGGTATACGTCTGTCACCTACACACCGTGCAAGTACCACTTGCATTCACCCCGGTACACCGTCTTGTATGACGCTACATACTCAGGCTTCCCGTCAAGATGAAACAACACATGCATATTAAAAGCCATTACATGTAAAGTTCAATCAACATATCGAATATTCAAAAGCATGTACACAGCATGCATAAACCATACCCCCATGGGACATGGTGGAACCACAACATGGCTAAACCGAGGACACGAAAGCTTACCTCGCAAGCTAACTCCAAAAGCCTAGAGTCCACAGCTCAAAGTCCAAACACAGCAGATTCACAATCTGTTATGGACCAACAATACATCAACAACATGCACCACAAGCATACAATATTAAGACAACGCATTTTCATTACCCTTTATGTCTTAAGGCTTCTCACCAAGCCATAAGCCCTTAATCACTTGATTTTGACTTAGTTTAATTAAAGCAGAAGTTCAACTTCATCAATCTAGGGTCCCCAAACCCCCAATAGCCTACTGTCCTCACAGCACAGCTACTGTTCTTCGAAATTCCCCAATATCCGAATATTCCTCGGGACCATATCCGGATATGCAATATCTGGATATCTCACTGGACATATCCGTATATGCAATATCCGGATATCTAGAATCCCATATCCGGATATCTATCATCCGGATACTCAAAACCCATATTCAGATATCACATATCCGGATATTCATCGGGCACATACCCGGATATTTCACGACAGAATGCAGAAAATGCATTTCGTGAAGATATCCTTCCAAGGTTCCCTTTTTAACGATTTAAAGCACCTAAACATGCATTTCTAGGTGTGTTCAACATTACCCAACAACAAGTTATCATCTTTAAGCCTTAACATGCATCAAGCTTTCATTTTTAAGCATTAAACTCATGATCAAAGGTGACAAGGCTTACCAAAGCTCAAACTCAGAAAAAGGGTGCTCTTGGAGCTCACACAACAACTCCAAGGTTCTGTCTCTCACAGAACACGAAAATACACACCAAGGAGGGTCCTTTCTTCACAAAGGTTGCTCCTTGGAGCTCCAACAACTCAAGGAAGAAGCTCACACACTCCCACAAGGCAGTCCAGACTCCAAACAGCCTCCACACAGCCACCACACTCAAGAAAAGAGCTCCTTTCACACTCACAATGATCTCTCCCACTCACCCAAGGTACAAAGTGAAGAGAAAAGGAGGAAGAGAGGTCACAAAGCTCACAAAATGGTGGTAAGGAAATGTAACAGTGGAACCAGCAGCTGACCAGCCCCTCACCCACGTAGAGAAACTGTTTTCTAGGGTTTTGTGCCCTTAGAAATGGGTATTTATAGCCCAAGCCACTTAAACACACAGTATTAACTTTAATTGCTACGCTTAGCATTTTAATCCCAAACTTTGGATTCTGAAACTACATAATTTTCTAAGATTTATCATATTTTTCTTATAATTTTCTGAGCACTATTCCAGTACGCGCTTTTCCAAGCCAATACCGGTTTCTAGCACCAGTTGTCATTATCTTGTCTTGAAACTCGTTTTACAAGTCCTACATATTATTCTAGTAATTATCATGCACTTACATTAATTTTCCGGGATACTTTTTCGGTACGCATTTATACCGACTAGCAGAACCGATATCTGCACTTTTCTTCCGAAAAGCGACTTTCAGCATTATTACTCACTTACTATAATTATTAAAGCCTCATAATAATTATTAGAGTCAATTATGGAATCATTTCCTAACTTTGCATAATTAATTAATTAAATACCTTAATTAACGGTGCGGGTTCTTACATTCACCCCACCTTTTTAGGATTTTGTCCTCAAAATCAGAAAACATACCTGTCCCGAAGCACGGGATACTGCCAGAGAAACTCGTCCTCTCGCTTCCAGAATTACCCTTCGGGAATTCTCCCCGTTCAACGTGCTCTAACCGTCGAAGTGATCTTGCTTCTCAGCTGTTTCTCGCCACGATCGAGAATCTTTAGTGATCTGACGGGAGTTTTCAAGTTCTCCCGAACCTCCACAACATCCGGTTGCACCACGTGCGAAGGATCCGCTACAAACTTGCGAAGTTGAGACACGAAAAACGCGTCTTGGGTGCTGTCCAAGTTCGAAGTCAAGGCAAACTGGTAGGAAAAAAGATCCTACTCTACCACGTAACTGGTATGGCCCAAAGAACCGCGGGCTCAGTTTCCTCACTCCAAGTGCCCGAACAACACCAGTGGCAGTGAAAGCTTCACAAACACGTGCTCACCCTTACCGAACTTCAGTGAACGATGCTCAACATCAACGTAGTCCTCCTGACGACTAAGCGCCTGCATCAGCTTTCCTCTGATCATCTAACCCGACAGATGGTAAATCAGACAAGGTCCAATCCAAACAACTCTTTTTATCTCCAATCTCAGACCAACAGGTAGGAGTTCTACACCTCCTACCAAACAGTGCCTCGTAGGGTCCCATGCCCAGGCTAGCAAGGAACACACAATCACAAAACTCTACCAATGACAGGTACCTATCCCATGCAGGGCCCTGCTCCAAGGTGCACGCCCTCGACATGTCCTCCAAGATCTGAAGGGTCCGCTCAGTCTGTCCTACAGTCTGAGGGTGATAGGTTGTACTCAGTCTCAACTGAGTTCCAAAAGCTCTCAGCAGCGCCTCCCCAAACTGAGATGTGAACTCGGGTCCCTATCACTAATGATACTCTCGGGCACCCCGTGAAGACTCCTGATCTCGCGAACGACAGTTTGGCCAACTGCTTGGACGAGAAGCTCACCTTTACCAGAAGAAAGTGGGCAGACTTTGACAATCTATCCACAATGACCCAAAAGAGTCATTAACAGCCTGGGTTTTAGGCCAACCCATCACGAAGTTCATGGAAATACCTTCTCACTTCCACTGCAGTACCTCAAGAGGTTGAAGTTCACCAGACGGCTTCTGGTGTTCAATCTTCACTTTCAGGCAAATCAAACACTTGGACACATACACCGCTATGTCCTTCTTCAATCCACGACACACCATCTTGGTTCTTCTCCAAAATCTCATTCCTGACTCTCACAGTCTCAATCTCGACAAGTGCACCCTCAAACAAAGAGGTCATCGTCAGAACTCGAAGTTTCACAATGACGTCACGGCATCATCCGATTCTCTGGGATCATCAGTCATTCTCTCAATAGAGGTGACCTACCCCACAAACTCTAATCCACGCAACACTCGAGTGAGTTGGGTCTTATTCCATGACTCTAACCTCAACAAGACTAGCAATTATAATCAATATCCTCAGAATAAATTCATATTTTGTTCAAAGTGTTAAATCATATTTATGTTTAATTCCACCAATACATGTTAGTTAACCAACTCAATTATATAGTAACGTACCTTAGTTCACGTACACCTGCAAAAATTTCAATTTCAATAACATAATAGATAAAAACTCTATGTAACGGTATACCTCAATCTCCAGGGTATCTGCAAAATCGAGAGTTAGTCAAAGGTGAAATAACATTGATTTATTATCACAGTTCATGTTGCTCATTTCATGTTTGACACTACCCCTGGTGTTAACATGCCAACTACTTACGAAGCATAAAAAAAATCAACATAAAATCCTAGAGTCATGGAGACCACTCAACTCACAAGCTACTTGTACATGCATTGCCTCGCATATACAAGATCACACGTGGCCTTGCCACCAATTCTAAGTGTTACACACTCGGTTTCCCTTAAGAGAATTTCACATCCTCAAACAGAGCACCATCATGCTTAAGTAATGGCGTAAGGCCTCTTACCTTACCATAAAAATGATCGGTGCTCCCAAGGAGACACGCTCAGTCGAAGAAGTCTTTCGCCGAAAGACCCTCAGAACACTACTTCAATTCAGCCAACTCTGGTGGCGACATTCGGTATGGAGCTAAAGCAATAGGTCCACACCAGGAAACAACTCACTGGAGAACGCTATCTCCCGCTGTGGTGAAAACTCAGGAATCTCCTCAGGAACACCTTGAGGAATTCCTTCACCACAGGAATGCCAGTGAGATCCTTCTGTGTTCCACTCACCAAACCTCCCAACAAGACATATCCGAATGCCCCTGCTCGCCAAGCTCTCCTGGCCTACAGCAATAAAAGGCGAGGAACTGGCTGTGGAATCACACGGAGACATCACCACTCGCTAGGCACAACAAACAATCAATCAATCAACTATTGGACAATCCATCCACGCCAAGGATGATTTCCAAAATAGCCATCGGTAACCCTATCAGATCTACCGAGAAGTCACAGCCCTCCCACTGAAACACGACATCTCGATGTATAGTGGTAGCATCACATATTTCTCCGGCGGCGGTAGTCACCCGCAACGGTGGAGAAAGCACAGACATGGGCAACTCAAGCCCCAAAGCAATCGGGGTAGCAACAAACGAATGCGTAGCCCCGGAGTCAAACAATGCATCAACAACAATACCACCAAAAGACACAGTACCTCTAACAAGGTTCGGAGCGCGGTCCGACTGCTGCCTATCCAAGGTGTACACACGCCCAACAGAAGGTGGCACCGCAGGTGTCGACGTAGAAGCTATCGGAACCATCTGCAAAGGAACTTCTTGAACAGCTGCAGCTCTCGCCGTCGACGACGGACAATCTCTAGAGAAGTGGCCCTCCTTGCCACACTGGAAACAGATCAACTGACCTGAAGCACAACGACCAGCATGATCTTTTCCGCACCCCGCACATCTCGGAGTGGAAGGAGGCCTAGCAAAACTCCCCTGCTGTGAAGCAGTCCTCTTGAACTGACCAGGCGCCTGCCTAGTCGCCAACTGTTTACCCTTGCCCTTCCTAGAAAACTTCATGTCCTTCCAAGAATTAGAAACAGGAGTGGAACCAACAGTCCCCTTGGCCTCGTCGACCTTGGCCCTCTTGGCCTTAGTAGCTATGCAGACATCCTCAATGTCCTTACACTGCTGAAACAGTGTACCAAAGTCCCTCGAAGTAGCTCCAGCAATATGCTCAGCAATCACCTCACTAAGTCCTCTACGGAACTTAGCAGCCAAAAACATCGGAGTAGGAGGAACCATCCTGAAGTGCGCAAACTTCACCAGCTCATTGAACTTGGCCAGGTACTCGTCAACAGACATCGAGCCCTGAACGAATCTATTAAACTCTCCATGCTTCCTCTCCTACGCATCATAGGGAAAGTATCTGCCCAAAAAGAACTCCTCAAAGAATGGCCAAGTCACGACACGACCCTGCATCTCATAAGCACGAGAGGTGTTCGTCCACCACTCATGGGCATCGCCCTCCATCATGTAAGTCGAGAACATCAGCTTCTGCGGATCTGTACACTGCATGACCCGAAATATCTTGTCCAGCGACTCCAGCCATCTCGCCGCAGCAATAGGATCCAAAGACCCTTCAAACACAGGTGGCTTATGCTTCCTGGAAGCATTCAACCGGCGATCTATCACATCACGATCCTCAGCAGGCTCTACAAGAGTCTCTCTCATCTCAGCGACATGAGCAGCACTGCCAATGTGACTCAGGCTCTCATCCTGAACACTAGGTGGAGGCGGTGGCGGTGGTGGTGGAGCCTGGCCAATAGCAGGACCAGCTCTCATCTCCTCCAACATGACTCTCATCATCGTCATGTTCGCCATCCTGTTCGCCTCGAGGACTTCCTCAGTGGTCCTCCGGTTCGCTTCACGAACCTCAGTTGCGGCTATCCGGTTCGCCTCGCGAACAGCTTCCATCATTGCCGAGTTGGCCAATCTAGTGGCCTCCTGATCGGCTAACCTAGCCGCCTGCATCTCAGCCAATGCAGTAAGGATAGGATCGGGTTGATCCTCAGAAGTCTCTCGTGTTCTCCCAGATCTTACCATGACTCTGCACAAGTTACACAAATTGTGAGTTGATCAGGCCCACGCAATGTGATCACGTATGCATCTTCGTAATAAGATTCGACGGAGTAAAGACACAAGACAGTCACTACCAAACATCCTAGCTATTGCAATACATACAGGCTTTTCTCTCGAACTATTGCTCTGATACCATAAATGTAACACCCCGTATATATCCGGCAATGTTACCATAATATCGTATTAAGCTGCGCTTAATTAAAAATGCGGGATTACTTTTTCTTTTCAATTATGATGCCATTAACATTACCAGCTTGCTTAATAATCAATTAATAAAACATCGCCTGTATGTAATTGCAAATAAACAGCTAACTGAAATATCTCATAACATAGATAATAAAAGTGTGGCTCTAGTCACGGAACTACAACAACGTAGACCGGACCATCTAATAGTTTATACAACTCCAAATACAAGTACTAACAGAAAGTGTCATGGACAATCCCCATGCTCACTCAAATAAGGCAACATGCCCAACATCAGTCTCAACCACAACATATCATAAATAGCGGAAACATAAACAGCATCCAAATCCAGTCATGCTAACATATAAGCAGAAACAACATAATCAGCTAAGCTCCGGCCTCCTGCCGCCTAAGGCATCAGTACCCATACTACCTGATCCTGAAATAAGCATTCCCCAAACGTGGGGTAAGATCTCTAAACTAGAAATCTCAGTAAGACAGTGCATCCTCAAGGATCTTCCACCCCAAGCTCACTTACATGTGCAATATAAGTTCAAAAGCAGTTTATCATTTATCATTTCTAAAACAATGCAATGCAGCAGATAATCATGCCATGTGTGTCAATACTAATCTACTGGCCAGAGACAGTGCAGGTATACGTCTATCACCTACACACCGTGCAAGTACCACTTGCATTCACCCCGGTACACCGTCTTGTATGGCGCTACATACTCAGGCTTCCCGTCAAGATGAAACAACACATGCATATTAAAAGCCATTACATGTAAAGTTCAATCAATATATCGAATATTCAAAAGCATGTGCACAACAACCATAAACCATACCCCCATGGGATATGGTGGAACCACAACATGGCTAAACCGAGGACACGAAAGCTTACCTCGCAAGCTAACTCCAAAAGCCTAGAGTCTACAGCTCAAAGTCCAAACACAGCAGATTCACAATCTGTTATGGACCAACAATACATCAACAACATGCACCACAAGCATACAATATTAAGACAACACATTTTCATTACGCTTTATGTCTTAAGGCTTCTCACCAAGCCATAAGCCCTTAATCACTTGATTCTGACTTAGTTTAATTAAAACAGAAGTTCAACTTCATCAATCTAGGGTCCCCAAACCCCCAATAGCCTACTGTCCTCACAGCACAGCTACTGTTCTTCGAAATTCCAGAATATCCGGATATTCCTCGGGACCATATCCGGATATGCAATATCCGGATATCTCACTGGACATATTCAATATCCGGATATCCAGAATCCCATATCCGGATATCTATCATCCGGATACTCAAAACCCATATTCAGATATCACATATCCGGATATTCATCGGGCACATACCCGGATATTTCACGACAGAATGCAGAAAATGCATTTCGTGAAGATATCCTTCCAAGGTTCCCTTTTTAACGATTTAAAGCACCTAAACATGCATTTCTAGGTGTGTTCAACATTACCCAACAACAAGTTATCATCTTTAAGCCTTAACATGCATCAAGCTTTCATTTTTAAGCATTAAACTCATGATCAAAGGTGACAAGGCTTACCAAAGCTCAAACTCAGAAAAAGGTGCTCTTGGAGCTCACACAATAGCTCCAAGGTTCTGTCTCTCACAGAACACAAAAATACACACCAAGGAGGGTCCTTTCTTCATAAAGGTTGCTCCTTGGAGCTCCAACAACTCAAGGAAGAAGCTAACACACTCCCACAAGGCAGTCCAGACTCCAAACAGCCTCCACACAGCCACCACACTCAGGAAAAGAGCTCCTTTCACACTCACAATGATCTCTCCCACTCACCCAAGGTACAAAGTGAAGAGAAAAGGAGGAAGAGAGGTCACAAAGCTCACAAAATGATGGTAAGGCAATGTAACAGTGGAACCAGCAGCTGACCAGCCCCTCACCCACGTAGAGAAATTGTTTTCTAGGGTTTTGTGCCCTTAGAAATGGGTATTTATAGCCCAAGCCACTTAAACACACAGTATTAACTTTAATTGCTAAGCTTAGCATTTTAATCCCAAACTTTTGATTCTGAAACTACATAATTTTCTAAGATTTATCATATTTTTCTTATAATTTTCTGAGCACTTTTCCGGTACGCGCTTTTCCAAGCCAGTACCGGTTTCTAGCACCAGTTCTCATTATCTTGACTTGAAACTCGTTTTACAAGTCCTACATATTATTCTAGTAATTATCATGCACTTACATTAATTTTCCGGGATACTTTTTCGGTACGCATTTATACCGACTAGCAGAACCGGTATCTGCACTTTTCTTCCGAAAAGCGACTTTCAGCATTATTACTCACTTACTATAATTATTAAAGCCTCATAATAATTATTAGGGTCAATTATGGAATCATTTCCTAACTTTGCATAATTAATTAATTAAATACCTTAATTAACGGTGCAGGTTCTTACAGTGAGGGGGTGACTTCTTTGTTGGCTTGAGGTTCTGAGTTTGTGAGGTGGTGTGGGCTGAGTGTATGAACCTTGTTGAGAGAGACTTGGTCTTAGCACTTTTAGCTTGATGGAGTCATCTTTGGGTGCAAAGAACCAACCTTTGTATGCCATTTTTGTTTCTCTATGAAGTCAGAACCTTGGAGACTGTTTGTGAGCTCCAAGAGCCTTCTTTTCTGAGTTGTGAAGCTTTGGGTATGTTCTTGAACCTTTGATCATGAGTTTTATGCTTAAAGGTGGTGTCTTGGCATGTAATATGTTAAAATGAAGTAACCAACACGTATATGAACTTGTATATGCCTAAAAATGGATGCTTAGACGTTGGGATGGGTTAAAAACCCAACCTTTGGAGTGGTATTTCGCACAATGCAGAATCTGAGTTCTGTCGCGAAATATCCGGATATTTGGTTGGAAATATTCGGATATTGATATCCGGATATGGATATCCGGATATTGATATCCGGATATGGGGTTCTGAATATCCGGAAATTGATATCCGGATATTGCAAGAGAGATATCCGATTATTGATATCCGGATATGGGGTTCTGAATATCCGGAAATTGATATCCGAATATTGCAAGAGAGATATCCGATTGTTGATATCCGGATATGCCCCCGAGGAATATCCGGATATTCTGGGTCTTCGTGGACAGTGATGACGCTGTTCATGCAGAATGCTATTTTGGGTTTGTGGACCCATGTTTGGTCCAAGGGGACTTCTGTAATAAGTAATGTAAGTCAGAATCATGGGATTAAGGGCTTATGTCTTGGTGAGAAGCCTTAAGACGTAAAACGTAATGAAAAGGTGTTGTCTTTATGTTGTATACTTGTAGAGTATGATTGTTGACGTATTATTGATACAAACAGATTGTGATTGTGCTGTTTGTGGGCCTTGAGCGGTGTGTGGACTCTTGGCATTGGATAGTAAGCTTGCAAGGTAAGCTTTTGTGTCCTCGGTTTAGCCATTGTTGGTTCCACCATGTCCCATGGGGGGATGGTTATATGCATGATGTGTTTTCATGTACTGTTTTATTGAAATGCTATGGAGATGTTAAGTGCAATTGCTGTATGATATTTATGTGGTGTTGGCCTTAAAGAGAAGCCATGGGGTGGTCCTTTGGGGTGGGTACATCATGGGCTGGTACTGTGTGGGTAATAGACGTATTCCTGCATTTCTATGATCAGTAGAATAGTTATAACCCTCATGACATGATTATCTGCTGCATTGCACTATTTTGGAAATTATATTGTTAAATTGCTTTTGAACTTAAATTGCACATGTAAGTGAGTTTGGGGTGGAAGATCCTTGAGGACCCTTTGTCTTACTGAGATTTCTGGTTTAGAGATCTCACCCCACGTTTGGGGAATGCTTATTTTAGGTTCAGGTAATGCGGCGGTTGAGACCTCTAGTGGCAGGAGGCCAGAGCTTAGCTGATAGATGTTACATGTTTATGTTGCTTTGCTGATATGCTGTTGTGATTGGATGTTGGATCCTGTTTACTGTCTTATGCTTTTAGCTTCAATTTATGGATTTATATGTCGAGACTTTGTTGGTTATGCTGTTGATTTAGTGAGCATGGGAATTGTCCATGCCACGTAGACTTGTTTATTGTCTTGTTTAATTTGGAGTTGTATTAATGTATCAGGATACTGTCCGGACTACGTGTTGTAGATCCGTGACTTAGATACTCACAGTTAATCTATGTTATGAAGTATTTCAGTTAGTTGTCTTTGCAATACATATACAGGCGTTATTTTTATGAAAATAATTAAGTAATCAACTTGGCTAAGTATAATGACGTCATAATTGAAAAGAAAAAGATATTCCGCAATTTTTATTTAAGTGTGGCTTAATACGATGACATGTTAAAAAACCGGGTTAACACGGGGTGTTACATCACCCATTGTGGTTTTGTGATTTATCATTTGACCCCCCGTGATTTTAAACTTATCACATAGATTCGCTGTGCTGAAATAATTTATCATTTAACCCCTTATGGTTTCAAATTTTCACTTAGACCCCTTGTGGTTACAAAAATTTTCACTTAAACCCCTTGTGGTTTAAAAAATAAACATTTTAAAAACATATTTAAAATAAATTTTCTCTTTTTTGTATTTGGGAAAACTTCATTTTCACCCATTGTGGTTTTGTGATTTATCATTTGACCCCTCGTGGTTTTAAACTTATCACTTAAACCCATTGTGCTTAAATCATTTATGATTTAATCTTCCGTAGTTTCAAATTTTCACTTAGACTCCTTGAGATTAAAAATATTTTCACTTAGACCCCTTGTTACAAAAGTAAAAAATTTAGAAAATAAATAAGAGGAAAATAAATTTTCCCTCTTATTTATTTTATACCTTCAACTAATGCATTTAAGTTTTAAAAAATAAAAATAAATTCTAAAAAATTCACTTATTTTTATCAAAAAAATAAATTCAAATCAAATATTTTTATTTTATCTATTTAAAGAAAGTAAATATCTTTTTTTGATAATACATATTTAATTTATTATAAATTATATTTTTTAGTTTCAGCTTAAATAATGTTTTTAATTTCAAATATATATTTTTTAAAATAAGATAATTTATAAATTAATTTCAGAATAAATAACTTAAAATGTTTTTCAAACCCTAAATGCATTACATGAGGATATAAAATAAAAAAGAGAGAAAATTTATTTTAAATATGTTTTCAA
Organism: Gastrolobium bilobum; assembly: GCF_033153095.1. NCBI lineage: Eukaryota > Viridiplantae > Streptophyta > Magnoliopsida > Fabales > Fabaceae > Gastrolobium > Gastrolobium bilobum. The sequence continues at coordinate 256,027 of NW_026897089.1, read as the reverse complement.
AATGTTTATTTTTTAAACCACAAGGGGTTTAAGTGAAAAAATTTGTAACCACAAGGGGTCTAAGTGAAAATTTGAAATCATAGGGGGTTAAATGATAAATTATTTCAGCACAGTTGATCTATGTGAAAAGTTTAAAATCACAGGGGGTCAAATGATAAATCACAAAATCACAATGGGTGAAAATGAAGTTTTCCCTTAAAAAAATGTCAAAAAAATTGGAAAATGTGTGCAAATTGATCATGGGGACAAAGAAAGTGAACATTGAAAAATTAGTAATATCTAGGGGTGTTCGCGGTCTGGATTGGATCAGTTTTGAAGCAAAAAATCATCCGATCCAATTCCTTCGGTTTGGTCATTACATCATCCGATCGGTTTGAATTTTTTGTCAAATCCGATCCAATTTTTTTCGGTTTGGATTGGATCGGTTTTCGATTTTTTGAAAAGCCAAAAAAACAGAACTTATAAGAATTATTTTTAGAAAAATGAGTAGTATTATTTGTCATGGATCCTTTGTATTGGTAGTAGCAGAAAATTTTGACAATACCATAGTAATAAGTCTTCCAAAATCACTAATAAAAAAAGTTATTGATCGATGTTCTAATAAAAAAAGTAATGAATTCTTTTACAGAAATCATTGTTTTACTACTTATAAATTATAATGGCTGCAAAAGTGGCCACTATGAACACTGACCAAAACACAGCTTCTACAAAAAACTTAACCATGTATATTAGATTAACGAAAGTAATCCAGAAATTCCATAACATAGTAAACTTAAAACATAAAACTGAATTCTTCTTACCCATACATAGATCATTGGCATGAATACTACATTAACAAAAAAAAAATTGGTAGAAAATAAGTTTGGATCGGTTTGGATTGGATCGGTTTTCAACATCCAAACCGAAAGCCGATCCAATCCATTAAATATTTGCGGTTTTTTTCGGTTTTCGATTTTTCGGTTTTCGCTTATTTCGGTTTTTGGTTTTTCGGTTCGATTTTTGCGGTTTGAATCGGTTTATGAACACCCCTAGTAATATCAATGAAATAAATAATTGATGGATGTTTCAGATCATTTCCAGCTATTTATTCGGTTATCCAAATTCTTGAAGTTCAAGGCTCCCTTTGTATGGATTGAATAGAACTCATCTAGAGACTAAAACTCCCCATAATGTTATCAAAAAAAAAAAAAAAACTCCCCATAAAATGTGCGAATGTTATCCCACCGGGGGAATGTCTAAATTCTGATTGTAGGACTGGTTTATACCTAATGTATTTATCCCGTGTTAATCCTATCACCACAAAAGATAGAAGCTGAATTGTAAAAGAGAGAGTTTATTGTTGTGTGGAACAAGGTTGTTGAATCGTAACATGTATAACTTATCCCCTAATTGACAGGAGCAACATTTGAAATAGTACTTTGTAAACTCATTCACAGTTAATATTGATGAAACTAGAATATTATAAGAAATAAGAGAAAAACTTAAACTTCATTCATTGCAAGATTATAAAGACACCAGCTTTAACATAAAAAGCAATAGAAAGGAACTAAGCCTTAAAGTAAAAGTAATAGAAATTAGAAAGGAAACTACTAATCCATCAGATAATTTGACATAATGAGAATTATCTGAACAATATGGTCGACAATGGAAACATATTTGGAAAGCAAGGATGCATCATGAAATGGAGGATTCGATGATGACAGTCCTAAAGCACACAAATCAGCGTCCGTCATGACATCACTTGCAGCCACGTCCACGTAAAGGTAATTTCTCGAATTTAACATTTGTTGAGTGTACTCAGCAGCAGCAAGGGCGTAATTGAATTGTGACAAACACTTTTGGTAATGCTCTCTTGCCTTAGGATCACTAGTACTTTTTTTGATCAACCAATTGATATATTTGATTGTGTTTGTGACATTGACACGAACTACATCAATGGTGTATTGGGTAAGGTTAACGAGATCTTCACCAACTGCTCCACCAGGCTTCGAGTTAAGGAGGCTTAAACAAAATGAAGGATTTTCGGTTTTATTGCAGATGACATTTACTTCCACAACTCTATTGGAAGACTCAACAAGTAAAAGAAATGCCAACACAAAAACAAAAATCAAGCAAGATCTAACAGAGAAATGAACCATTGTGTTTTCTTTTTCTTATTTCTCCTTCCCTTCTTAACCTTTTGGTTTAGTTTTACTTAGCACGAGGGTCATTTTATAGTTCTCAATTGAAAAAGAGGACACTCATTTCATATGATATTACCGTTCAAATATTTGAATTGATGATCTGGAATTAAGTGTCTTAATTATGAGTTAATTATATTATACTATTTGAATTCTTTGCTCATGTGCAGAAAGAGAATATATAGTTAACTTTCATACTTAGGCATGATGATATATTTAATAATAATCAATGCAAATACAATTGAAAATATTAAAATTATGATACTTTGAAACAAAATCAGATGGTGCGTGCTTTTCAAAAGGTGGAGCTGATGAATTTTAAACCGAGAGTAACGTATGAAGCTTATTTAATATTGAAGATTTTCTTCTTCTTCTTTTTTTGGTAGTTTGAAGATTTTCTTTAAGGGAGAAATGTGTATCATTTTAAAGGATGTAAAGTTGTGTCATTTTAACTGAGAGAAAGAGATAGATAAAGGAGAAGAGAGAGTGGACAAAAAAATATAAAGGTGTGGGTCCCACCTCTTTGTGAGAGTGAAATGATATAAGTTGTGTCATTTAAAAGCACAAACACTTTTCCATGTATTAAAACATTTCCGGTAAACATTGTATTAAAACCTTTAATAGAATGTTAAAGAGTTTACAAAAACTAAAAAAGGGAAAACTTCATTTTCACCCATTGTGATTTTGTGATTTATCATTTGACCCACCGTGGTTTTAAACTTATCACTTAAACCCATTGTGCTTAAATCATTTTTCATTTAACCCCCCATAGTTTCAAATTTTCATTTAGACTCCTTGTGATTAAAAATATTTTCACTTAGACCCTTTGTTACAAAAATAAAATTTTTAGAAAATAAATAAGAGGAAAATAAATTTTCCCTCTTTTTTATTTTATACCCTCAACTAATGCATTTAAGTTTTAAAAAATAAAAATAAATTCTAAAAAATTCACTTATTTTTATCAAAAAAATAAATTCAAATCAAATATTTTTATTTTATCTATTTAAAGAAAGTAAATATCTTATTTTGATAATACATATTTAATTTATCATAAATAATATTTTTTTAATTTCATCTTAAATAATGTTTTTAATTTCAAATATATTTTTTAAAAATAAGATAATTTATAAATTAATTTCAGAATAAATAACTTAAATTTTTTTTCAAACCCTAAATGCATTATATGAGGATATAAAATAAAAAAGAGAGAAAATTTATTTTAAATATGTTTTTAAAATGTTTATTTTTTAAACCACAAGAGGTTTAAGTGAAAAAATTTGTAACCACAAGGGGTCTAAGTGAAAATTTGAAACCATAGGGGTTAAATGATAAATTATTTCAGTACAGTGGATCTATGTGATAAGTTTAAAATCACGGGGGGTCAAATGATAAATCACAAAACCACAATGGGTGAAAATGAAGTTTTCCCAATGAAAAATGATTTAAGCACAATGAGTTTAAGTGATAAGTTTAAAATCACTAGGGGTCAAATGATAAATCACAAAACCACAATGGATGAAAATGAAGTTTTTCCTTTTTTTAACAGTAGTATTATTATTATATGCTAAAAAAATATATAAGTACTAGTTGAAAACAAAGGGTCATTGACTTCTAGAGGTTACGGTCAAAATCCGATGGGTTGCAGTCCAATTTGGGTTCAATATTGGTGGTCATTCCCGGGATAAATGGATTAATGACAATTAATTGTAAGTAAAGAGTTTTCCTTTCCGATGTATTAATTACCAAAGAGGAAGGAAAGTGTGCGACACATCAATTTAATTTTTTTAAGGTAGTGCCATTGTGCATTGGCATCTTACAAGTTATCGCTTGATATCCGCGTCTTCCACAAAGTCATTACTCCAAGTAATATAGCACATTCATCTAATCTTAATTTGAAACCCATTAAGTAATGGTCCTTATGTATAATAGGCCTCACTCAAACACCATTGGTGAAAGACCTTATGTATAATAAAGAAAAGAAAACCATAAGCTTATGAGTAAAAGAAACTATAAAAAGAAAACCATAAAAAGAAAACCATAAGCTTAGGAGTAAAAGAAACTATAAAAAGAAGGGAAAAATGTATATCATATTAAAAGATGTAAAATTATGTTATTTTAAGTGAGAGAAAGAGATAGATCATAGAGGATAGAGAGTGGACAAAAAAAGTGTGGATCTCACTTCTTTGTGAGAGTGAAATGAGACAAGTTGTATCATTTAAAAAGACAAATATTTTTTTCTAAAAAGAAATCAGAAAATAATTAAATAAAACCACTTCACTTACCATTGATTACCTGAGTGTCATTCATCAAGAATCAAATATCACAAATAGATACTGCAACGTATACGCAATTGATCACCATCGATCATGGAGATATTTATAAAATATTACCATAACGTTGTTGAGATAATTTTCATTCTACCAAACTAATTCATTGGTTAGGTGAGACATGTGTAATGAGTGAGGGGAATAAGCCTTGTCATGCATTGAATATGAGCCTCATATAGTTGGAAAAGAGGGATAAAAACAACGGCAAAACGGTCAATCAGCCCTATTTTTATTATCACTTACCATCTTAACTTAGTTATGATGGCTTGTTGATATTATAGTGTTTATGATCATTTTAGCTGTGACATCAGCTTGATGATCTAAAACCTATTTAAACTTTTCATAAATTTTATATTAATATAATAAGACTTAAAATTAATTTATCCAAAAAGGATTGACTTATATATGACAATTTGTTAATTCTATAATCTTTGTTTAGAATTATTTTAGCTGTAATAACTTGATGATTTAAAGTGTCCAAAATTAAGAACGACGTGGCTTTGAAATCTCCATTGCAGCGGGAGATACGTCAGAGCAGGGTTATTTCCTGTCAAGCCAAGATATAATTTAAATACTTTAGTCTTTGTAATTATTTTTGTTTAGGGGAAAGCAAATATTTTAAAGTTTCTAATAAATTACACAATTAACTCAAGGTATTCATTTTAGTAGTTGTAGTAGGGATGCAGCAAAATTAAGTTTTCACCCTTCCTATACATAATCAGGTTTCGATTCTCGACCTAAATTATTAAAAGACCAGTCTCCAAAGTAAAAGAATTTTTCGAATTTTTCAATTTAAATAAAATTCTTGGCAACTCCATTATCTAATTTAATTTCTAAAAAAAAAAATTAAATTTTCCGGGTCATTAGTCGTTACATATATAATCCCAAATAATGAATTCAAATATTTGAACAGTATATAGTTTATGAAATGAACGTGCTAAAACAATTGACAACTATGAAATGATAAATTTCTAGGGTATCAAAATAGTAGGGGTTTAATTAGGCTGATTGAATAAATTTCTGTAATTTTGTAAAAAAATTCCGGTTTATCTTCCACACATGGAGTGCCTTAAGAATGTGCGTTTCAATCTATGCAATTACTAAAAGAAAAAAATGGTGGGGGCTACCAGTTGCCCCACATTTCTCCGCTCTTATACATTAGTTATAACAGCACATGCAAAAAACATTCACCTTTTGATAGGCAAATTTTTTTTAAAATAATGCATTTAAATTAAATAATTACGCATTTAATGTTGTTTTGTAAAAAATTACACATCTGTTGCACAATGAAACGTCCTCTTTGGGCGTCACATGTGACGCCCCAGTGAGGCGTCTCTCCCTTGGGGAAGATGCCCCATTGGGGCGTCACATGTGACGCCCAAAGGGGGCGTCTCGTGTGCAAGCTATATATACCCCCACTTTCCTTTTTTCACTCCTTACTCATTCACCTCTCTAACCTCTCTAACTGCGGTTCGTAGCGAAGCTCTGCCAACGTAGGTAAGGTCATAATACCTCATATGTATACATTTAAATTACAGTGCTAGTTAGTAATACATGTTAGGATTGATTGTATATTAGAGACTTGGAACATTAGGATAGTCACTTAGAAATTTTGTGGCATGCTATGAATGTTGTAATGATATAGTAATTTTATTATTACGTAGTTATTATTATTAATTTTTAATTATGCATTAGGGTTTAGCATATTAATTAGTGATTTATAAATAGTGTTAGGGACTTCGTAAATTTCGTATGTATGATGTTATTAATGCAGGAGTGCATAACTTTGTAGTTAGTTAGGTGTGATGATTAGTACGTATTGGACAAGTTGGTAGTGACCTAGGGTTAAGTATTCAGTTAGTATTATATTATTTGTGTCCGATGTATTATTATTATTTAATTGCAAATAAATAACAGTTCTACATTTTGGCGGGACTTCATAAATTTTGATTCTAGTTAAATAAATGACGCATATGCTTAATTTTTGTGATAATCAATTATGTCACTGCTTAATTAAATTGTAAATAAAATGGGGGCATTACATGTGATTAATTTAAATGTTGTTTTATATTATATAGTTGAGGATAATGGTTGAGTCATCATCTTCATCGGATTCTGCATCGGATGTAGAGCCCACCGATCGTAGCATGTGGATCATACCTGGGCCGTAAGATGGGAGGTCCTTCGTAAGAGGACGCAGAAAGCTCATATTTCACAGCGAGTGTGGAATACAGAGCATGTAAGGAAAATTAAGACCAGGCGTGGGAAGCCACAATGGGGGCCAACATTGTATGCACGAACGTGGTGGCCTGTTGCATCTACCTGGTTCTTCTTGACCAATTCAACAACTTTTTTGGAGTGACGATGAGCTGATTGAAGTTGCCCAATAGCATTTGTTCCTCTCTCAACAAAATATGAAACCAATATGCTATATGTATGCTTAACCAATGTTGTTATAGGCATATTTCTGGCCCCCTTCAAAACCCTATTGACAGATTCAGCCAAATTTGTTGTCATATGATCGTACCTCCGTCCTTCAATATCGTAGGCTTGCGACCACTTTTCCTTAGGAATCACATCAATCCACTCAGCAATTTGAGGACTACTTTCACGGAAACTCGCAAGATTCCTTTCAAAATCAACCATGGCTGGAGTATAACCTGCACAAATTGGACATGAACCAATTAAACATAAATTGACAGTCATAATGGAAAGAAATAATTACGCATCGTGTCAATGAGTATACCTAAATTCTTTAACATCCGCTTCATGGTTGCCTGGAAGGTCGAAAGGGCATTCGACAATCCAAAAGGCATGACCAAAAATTCATAATGGCCATGATGCGTCTGAAACGCTGTTTTATGTATGTCTCCGGGATGCATCCTGATTTGATGATAGCCCGAACGGAGATCTAACTTGGAAAATATGGTTGCCCCGTGTAATTCGTCCAACAATTCATCGATTGTAGGTATGGAAAATTTATCACACACAGTCACTGCATTTAAGGCACGATAATCGACGCAAAAGCGCCATGTGCCATCTTTCTTCTTCACCAAAAGGACTGGTGAGCTAAAAGCGGAGTGACTTGGACGGATGACACCGCTGTGTAACATCTCAGCAACTAATTTCTCAATCTCGTTTTTTCTGGAAATGTGGGTAGCGGTATGGTCTAACTTGGACGGGCTTTGTATCTGGGAATAAGGGAATCATGTGGTTGGTGGGTCTATCAGGGGGTAGAGAAGTAGGGTCCGCAAACACATCAGCAAATTGATCTAATAAAGGCTGGAGGTTAGGGGGTGTATCTAGGAGATGGGCTGTGGGTAAGGTGTCCGCAGATAAGCACATGAGACAAGCGTCGAGTGACTGCTGGGAGAATAATTTGTGTAGTTGAGATGAAGTGATTAAAGCTGCTGTCACGCAAGTGTCACCGTGAAGAGTAATAGAAGTTCCTTGGTGTGTAAAACCCATGGTCATATTATGATAATCAGTAACAACAGGGCCTAAGGTGGCCAGCCATTGAACACCCAAAACAATATCAGCACCTTTAAGTTCCAAGGCAAACAAATCCAAAGGAAAATGGTGACCTTGAATGGTCAAAGGAACAGTCTGGCACATGGTAGAGCAAATTAATGAATCCCCATTGCCCACTTGCACCTTAAATTGGGGAACCGCCAACATAGTTAAATGTAAATGAGTAGCAACCCTTGGTGTGATGAAATTGTGGGTACTGCCACCATCAATAAGGATTTGCACTGATTGGCCCAAAATGGTGCCTGCCAGCTGTAAGAACCCGCACCGTTAATTAAGGTATTTAATTAATTAATTATGCAAAGATAAGAAATGATTCCATAATTGACCCTAATAATTATTTATGAGGCTTAATAATCATAATAAGTGATTAAGAATGCTGGAAGTCGCTTTTCGGAAGAAAAGTGCAGATACCGGTTCTGCTAGTCGGTATAAATGTATACCGAAAAAGTATCCCGGAAAATTAAAGTAAGTGCATGATAATTACTAGAATAACATGTAGGACTTGTAAAACGAATTTTAAGTCCAAATAATGAGAACTTGTGCTAGAAACTGGTACTGACTAGGAAAAGTGCGTATCAGAAAGTTGCTCAGAAAAATATAAGAAAAATATGATAAATCTTAGAAAATTATGTAGCTTCAGAATCTAAAGTTTGGGATTTAAATGCTAAGTGTAGCAATTAAAGTTAACACAGTGTGGTTAGTGTTAAGTGGACCTATATAAGCCTAAGGGCACAAAACCCTAGGCCATACTCAGCCTCTACGTGACTCTTTTGCTGATTCTCTCCAGCCTTCTCTTCTCTCTTGAAAGTCTTGGCCTTTGCTCATGAAAAGGGACCAAGAAGCCATCTTTGTTGTGAGTCTTCTTCTTGAGAGTTGTAAACACTAAGCTTGAGAGCATTGTGAGGGGGTGGTGGAGCTTTTTGAGTTGATGCTTGCTGTTTGTGGGACGTTTTTGGGGCTGTTTGTTCTGAGTTTGGGTTGTGTAGCCTTGTTCTTGGCTTCTTGAGCTTCAAGAAGCCACCTTTTGGCATAAAGGGACAAGCTTGAAGTGTATTTTCGTAGCCTTGTGAAGTCAGAACTGTGGGAGCTTCTAGTGAGCTCCAAGAGCACCTCCCTCTGCTGTTGTTGAGCTGTGGTATGATCACCAACCTTTAACTTGAGTTTTAAGGCTTAAAAATGGTACCTTGATGCACCTAATGACTAAAAGATGATAACTTGTTGTTGGGTGAGGCTTAACACATCTAGAAATGCATGATTAGGTGTTTAAAATCGGTAAAAAGGGAACCTTTAAGGGATATCTTCATGAAAATGCAGAAACTGCATTCTCTCATGAGATATCCGGATATTTGTCGAACTGATATCCGGATATTGGATATCCGGATACGTGGTTTTGGGATATCCGGATATTGGATATCCGGATATGTGAATCTGTATATCCGGATATTGCATATCCGGATATGGACAGTGAGATATCCAGATATTCTGGGATTTCGCAGAACAGTAGCTGTGCTGTGCATACAGTAGGCTATTGGGGGTTTGTGGATCCTAGTTTGATGAAGTTGATCTTTTGTATTTAATGGATTAAGCCAGAATCATGGGATTAAGGGCTTGTGGCTTTGTTAGAAGCTTTAAGACTTGAAAACGTAATGAAAAGGCGTTGTCTTTAATTTGTATGCATGTTACATGTTATTGATTTATGTTTGGTCTATATCAGATTGTGATCTGCTGTGATTGGACTTTGAGCTTGTGGCATTGGATAGCTAGCTTAGAGGTAAGCTTTCGTGTCCTCGGTTTAGTCATGTTGTGGTTCCACCATGTCCCATGGGGATATGGTATATGCATGCTGTGTTACATGCTTTTGATGTTTTGGAAATGCTGTTGAGCTATTATATGTTAGTGCCTTGTTGATATGCATGGAGGTGTTCCACCTATACGGTAAGCCTGAGTATGTAGAACATACAAGAGGGTGAGGCTGTGGGTGAGGTGCAAGCGGTGTTCCTTGTACTACATGTAGGGAATAGACGAATTCCTACATTTCTCTGGCCAGTAGATAGTGATTACACATATGCCATAGATATCTGTTGCACTACATAGTTTTGGAACTGATAATGATATAAATGTTTTTTGAACTTATATTGCACATGTAAGTGAGCTTGGGGTGGAAGATCCTTGAGGACCCCTTGCCTTTCTGAGATTTCTAGTTTAGAGATCTCACCCCGCGTTTGGGGAATGGTTATTTCAGGGTCAGGTAATGTTGAGACCTCAGGCGGCAAGAGGCCGGAGCTGAGTTAGATTGCTGTTATATTATGCTGCCTTGATTGGATGCTGGATTTGCATGCTGCTTTTATGCTTATAGCTTCAGTTTATATTTTGAAGATTTATGTTGAGACTTGTTGTTTACTATGTTTATTTGGTGAGCATGGGGATTGTCCATGACACATAGTATTTTTATGTCTTGAGTCTTTTGGAGTTGTAATAATGGATCAGGTTATTTGTCCGGATTACTTGATGTAATGTCGTGATTTAGATACACACTTTATCTATATATGGAGGTATTTCAGTAGATGTCGTATTGCAATTTACATACAGGCGTTATTTTATGAAATTGATTAAGTAATCAAGTTGGTAATTGATAATGACGTCATGATTGAAAAGAAAAAGAATATTCCGCAATTTTTATTAAGCACCGCTTAATACGATGTAATGTTAATATTCCGGGTATACACGGGGTGTTACACCAGCCGAATGGACCTGGATGAATAAGTTCCAAATAAAGCGTTGAAACTGATCTCGGGAGCTGCTACATGGTCCTCCCCTAGTTGGTCCGTATCCGTGGGTGATTCATTAGGGTCAGGAGGCTCATCCTCCTCCATGCCCTCCAAAAGCAATAGGGTGGCGCGTCCCTTGCATTTATGACCGTAGACAAGTTTTTCATCACAATTAAAGCATAGGTTCTTTTCTCTCCTGACCAGCATCTCCGCGAGAGATAAGTGGCGAATTGGAATGGCGGGTAAGGCTCGGGTTGGAGAAGGGATAGGGGCAGGTACGGTGTGTGAGGGTTTGGGCTGGGAGATTAATGGAGGTGATATGGTGGGGTAGGTGTTTGTGGGAGTAGGGTGTCAAGGGATCCAAGGACGAGCTGGTTTGTCCTCATTAAGTTGATCCTCAAATACCTTAGCTAGGGCCAATGCCTCATGCCAATCTGTTGGGCGCTGTGTGAGTACCGAACGCCGAATACGGGGTTTGAGGCCCGAAATGAAAAGGCCACGTTTCATGGTGGCTGATAAACCAGGTACTTTAGATGCATCTGCTTCAAAAGCAGCTTGGTAATCAATAACCGACCCCAATTGGTGTAACTTAGCCAAAGTACCAATTGGTTCCTCAAACTCGGAAAGACCAAAACGGCGATGGATGGCAGTAAGAAAAGAAGCCCAAGTGGGAAGTAAACCTTCGTCACTAAGACCTCTAAACCAACAAGCAGCAGGGTCATCCAAATGAAAGGAAACAATTAATAAACGTTCTTCATTACCTATGTGGTAATATTGACAATAATTTTCAACAGCAAAAATCCAAGAAGTGGGATCACCGGAAGAAAATCTGGGAAAAAGGAGCTTAAATGGACGTTGTTTAGTGAGATCTGAGGTGCTAGCGGTAGATTTAGAGCCTGGTCCAGAACCCAGGATACCTGACGTAGCGAAACTCCCAATGTGCTGACCGTCCAGGATGCGTTGCAGAGCTTGTTGAATTTGAGCTTGGGATTCCTGGAGATTGGTGTTAGACTCTTGGAGGTTCAAATGTTGCTGTTCACGTACCAATTCCGCAGAGCGGAGCTGCTGTTCTAAGACATCTAAATGATGGGTCTGTTGGTCCAATACATCCAATCGTTGAGTGATTTCCCTCAAGCGTGTGTTCTCAGCCATTTGAAAATGGAGGTAGAGTAAGCAACGAGAGCACCAAATGTTGCACTCAGATGCGGTTGACAGAAGGAAGAGATAAGAATCAGAGAGAGAAAGAGAGAAATCGGAAGAGAGAGAAAGAGTAGAAGAGAGATGATTAATTATGCTTAACTATTACTCACTCTTGATGCAACATATAGTGCCCTATTACTATTGGGCCATCAGTTTAAATGTAAAAACACAAACATGAAAATAAAGCCTTAATGTAACATTGTAACGCCTGTGTTATTTTAAAAGCCCAGCACGGCTTTAGCTTGTATCATAGTCTTTCAGATAGCTGGGTAATTGATGCTTGCGTTTGGGCTTCCCTTCTATGCCACGAGTTGGGCTGGGCTTAGCAGTAGAGTCTGCTACATGGTCCGTTACATCTACTTTAGGATAGTTATTTTGAAATTAATTGTAGTAAGTCATATAAATTTTTAAATATCTAATCTACTTCTTAAACCCAAACAAATAAGCAATAACGAGAAAATATAGTGAAACCTAAAAGATTGAATTAAAATATTTTTAGATTTTGGTCTTTCTCGAAATATCGATATACTTTTAATTGTGGGATAAAGGCGTTGCAGTTCTTTAATTAAAATACGTTCTTTTTGTTGTTAATTTTTCTTTTGGACTATTTGGATAATTAAATTTAAGTTATTGTTGTTGCATTCGTAGACATAACTTTGTACATTTGCAACTTTTGTTTCGCTTTATAATTTTGAAATATTACACTTATGATAAGATGGGTATATACATTAGCAGACCCAGAAAATTTTATTTATGTCTGCACACTTAGTAGTGAGGGTTCAGGGGCAGCGCCCTAGAAATTTTTTTAATTTTTTTTAATGTATTAAAAAACAAAATAATATAAAAACAAAAGAAAAGAAAACTTCAACTTAACATTAAAAAATAATAATCAAGAGCCATGTAAAGGTGATTCTTCTTTTGTTATTTTTTCCATTCTCAATACTCAAAATTTTGAGACCTATATTTAAGAATAATAATAATGTCACAATTTCAGTCAATGATTATTTGTTAAGATTTTTATTCTTATATCCATGCAAAATAATCTTGCCCCATATTTTTATTATTTTGATATAAAATATAATTAATTATACCTAATAAACATTCCGCTCATTCAAGAAAAATCCACATAACATAATATCTGGATAATTATATGCGAAGATAATATATTTCACTTTCTAATTTTTCATTCTGTCTTTAGATTTATCAATCACAGTAACTTCCTTACATTTTCGCACCATGGTATAGTTAATTTAAGAGCATTCAATAATTTATATAAAATATATGTTGAGAAAAGAAAAAGTAATTAAGTGCTGGATTGCCTAGGGTGCATTGAAGAGAATTACCAAACAAGTGTAACGCATCAATAAGTGTGTTATTTACGAATCTCTTAGAGAAAAATATATATGTATCAAATGTAAGGATTCAATTTTGGTACTATATTTACAAGATTTATTTTCTTTACATGCATTGTCATCAAATTGCGTGTTATCAAATATAAAAGTTGGACTGTTAATTGCAGTTATTGTCAAAGTTGTTTATTTTTCCTAAATGATGAACCTACATAACAGCTAAAGGAGGATATTAGACAATATAGTCAAAAATTGTTTTTCCAAAATTTCACGTCTGCACTTGCAGACATTGATACCAAGTGGGTCCGCGGATGGGTATATAGTTTGTGATACATTTATACTGATACTAGTGTATTACCCGTGCGATGCACGGAGAAAAAAGATCAAAATATTTATCGTCCGTCGTGGTTGGTTAATCACACTGCAAACCTTATACTTACAAAAATCTGTGTTACTATCTTGTTCTATATTTCAGGTGAAAAAAATTACAGCATTGACATAGAACTTTGCAAATATCAACCATAAACAAAAATCTGCTATCCAGAGTGATCAATATTATACAAATCAAATATAGTTATCTACTCGATGAGTTATAAAAAAAATAAATACGCCATAGTAGACTATGTTAAAATGAGGATGGCTAAAAAAAGAAAAATGCATACAACTTATTGCTAATTATAACAGCCACCAATAAAATCAAGGTAACAAACAGACCAAGCAAATATCAAATTAAAAGATCATCTTATTCCTATAATGAGAAAACGCAATTAATTTAGTGTCATTTTGTAGCAATCATTGGAGGGATGAGTTCAACACATATCAAACATGTGATTTTCTATGTTTATGCATTACCATGGACATTCTCTTCTACCATCATATTTATGCCTGCGATACAAAATGCAAATGCTCATTAAATAAATTACGCTAATATGTTAACACCCAGAAGTAATAGTCTCAACAAAAAAAATGAGTTATTTTTTTTAGGACCAAATAGTCATGTATGGGTCATATTTTTTGCTTACACTGAAATAAATGTGTCTAAACAACATCAAATCAATACACATACTAAAAACTTGTAACAATATAAAGAACCCACAATGATAAATTTTTAAAAAACAACAACATACAATGATAAATTTTGCCACCTCTAACTATTAGCATGTAATAGGTTTTTACATTTATCCGCAAAAGAGGCTCTTATAGTTGCGTCTAGATTTTTATATTTTATCCCAGAGATGAACTTTCATTTATTACAATTAGATTTACAAAATAATAATAAATAATTTTTTTGCAATGATTTGTGTCGTTAGTATTTGAAATTTTATAAATTTGTATTTACAAAAATTGAAATCTGAATTAGGAATTTAATTATAAAAGAAGAATAGTAGAATTTGAATTTAATTATTAAAACGTGTTGGCAGGCGGGGCGGTCAGGCCCTCTGGGTCACCAGTTTGCAACCTTTAACTATCAACATTTTATGTAAATAAATATTTTTTTGCAAGGATTTCTGTCGTTAGTATTTTGAATTTTACAAATTTGTAATTACAAAAATTAAAATCAGAATTAGAAAAAATAAAATTTTGGTATGCAGATTTAGGAATTTAATTATAAAAGAAGAAGGATGAAATTTTACAAATTTGTGTTTACAAAAATCAAAATCAGAGTTAGGAATTCAATTATAAAAGAAGAAGGATGAAATTTTAATTTAATTATAAAAATATGTTGGTGGGCCGACCCTTCGGGCCTAACCAGTTTGTCACTTCTAATTATCAGCATGCAATAGATTTTTATATTTATCCACAAAAAAGATTTTTATAGTCACATTTAAGTTTTTATATTTTATTGCAGAGATGGACTTTCATTTATTCAATCAGATTTAAAAATAATAATGAATAATTATTTTTTGCTAGGATTTGTGTCGTTTGTATTTAAAATTTTATAAATTTGTATTTACAAAAATCAAAATCAGATTTAGGAATTTAATTATAAAAGAAGAAGGATGACCTTTTAAAATTCAAATTAAAAAGTTTAAATTTTAAATATTAAATATTTTCTCACCCAATAGTAAATATTATTAATAGACATAATAAATTTTCATACAAAAAGTGGTGAAAAACATCTATAGAAGGTTGTATACTTTCACCAAATAATAGCTTTTAGTTATTCATTCATGACATCAGAAATTGTGTTAATTATATTCTTGCAATAAAAAAAATGAAAGTTTAATTTTTTATTATATACTGAATTAAAATTAAAAATTTTATAGTGATTACATTTTTCTAATTTGATTTTTTACAGAATGGAGCCTGAGGCAGGTGAGTAACTGGATCTGAGACTCTCGTTCTGTGCATGAGCACTCCACTTGCTGATAATCTCATCTTGTTTTTCTTCTGATCATTTTATTTTTATTTAAATATTAAATTTAAATTATTTTGTATTAATTATACATTTTCTCTGTAATTTTTTTTCTCTTTTAATTTATGGTTTTTATACGTTTTTTTAAATTGGTGATACATATTTAAATTTTAAAATATTTATGTTAAATATTTTTTTAAAAAAACTTGTACGAAATTTTTTTCTCTTTTGTATTATGTTTTTAAGTTAAAATTTTAATAAATTTTCTTTTAAATTATAAATTCGTAATTTCTTATTTTTTATTTAAATTTAATTTATTTTTTTTATCAACTATACATATATTTT
This sequence comes from Gastrolobium bilobum, assembly GCF_033153095.1. Classification (NCBI taxonomy): domain Eukaryota; kingdom Viridiplantae; phylum Streptophyta; class Magnoliopsida; order Fabales; family Fabaceae; genus Gastrolobium; species Gastrolobium bilobum. The sequence continues at coordinate 239,971 of NW_026897089.1, read as the reverse complement.
ATAATTTTATCAACTATTTATTTAAATTTAAATTTTAAATTTTTTATCAATTATTATTAATAGATTTAACAATTTCTCATACTAAAAGTAGTGGGAAACATGCATAGAAATGATGGGTTTTTCATTTTCAAGAAACATTGGTAATGCACCTTTCACCTTTCAACAGAATAATTAAAAACCTTACAATTCCAACATAGAAATAATAGTGGGACATTAATTTGATGTCTGCCACTAACACTTTAATTTTGAAATTTAATTTTCTTAAAACTTAATTTTTAGTTATTTATTTATTTTCAAAATTGGCAAGCAAGTGAGAACACACAGGAGGTAGAAGATTAAGCGTCTTAATGGTTTGAATGTTATAAGAAATCATATGTAGAAGGCTTACTTTTTCTTTAGTTTTTTTATTTTTTTATTTAAAAGAAATCATTTTATTAAAAGAAATTTTATTTTTAAAACCAATTTATTTAAGTAAATCAGTTTAATAAAAGAAATTTTATTTTTAAAACCTACTTGTTTAAGTGGAATATTATTATTACTATTATTAATGAGCTTAACAATTACCAATGCAAAAATTAATAGATACTATTATAATTTTTTGCCACTAAAAGATTTTGAATTTTTTTCCTACCTATAAAATTCAAAATTCAAAATTCAAAAACTCTTTAGCTTCCACTAAGCTTCAATACAAAAGAACTTTTCCATTCTCCAATGAGGTTCAATAAATTTTCGTAGAACAATTACCCATGTAAAATGTAATGGTATAATAAATGAGCTGTCTGCCACCAATAATTGTCCAAATTTTTTTCCACCACTACAAAGTTTAAAATTCAAAATTCAAATTCAAATTTAAATGAAATTCGAAATTTAAAATAAATATTTCATTAAGCAATGATTTATTATTAATTTGAAAATTCCAATGTAGAAAGCAGTGGGATATTAAATGAGTTGTTTGCCACAAAAAATTGGTCACATAATTTTCCATTTTATTTATTTACAAATTTCAATTTTATTTTATATTATTTAATTTAAACTTTTACTAAAGAAGGAAAGTTTTCAAATGACTTGTAGTGTGAACACAAATGTGAGACTTAAGGAGAGAGTGACACATCATCAGACTTTCCAACAAATGGGTTTACTTTATATATATAATAATGGGTTTACTTTATATCTATTATATTATATATATAAAGGAGAACCAAAGCAAACCCCCTTTGTGTTCACACTGTGTGTTCACACTATAAACCCTCCAAAACGCTGACGTGTCAAATTGTGATTCATCCTAAGCTGTGTGTTCACATTATGTGTTCACACTTGCATTAACTTAAAAAAAAATCGTAATAATGACTTGATGTACAAAAAACAAAAATCTTCCTCTTTTAATTAATGACCCACCATCATTAATTGTTGTATTGGGAAATAAAAGGTTTTTAAAAATTGCATTGGAAGATGAAAAGTCTATTAATGATATTTGAAAGGGTTCGTTTTTTCTGCAGTTACTGCAGGTAACTTATCTGCAGTAAGTCAATACGACGTCGTTTTGGGACATAAATCATGGTATTTTTGTAATTTTAATTTATTTCAGGGTTATAATAGTCTTTGTATTTATAATTTTTAAAGATTTCAATACCAAAACGACGTCGTTTTGGAAATAAATGCAGATAACTTATCTGCATTAACTGCAGAAATATTTTTCCCTATTTGAAATTATACTACCTAAAAAAAAACTTTTTAGTTCCTCCTCTCTCTATTACACTTTTAAATACCAAATTCCAAAATGACATCTTTATTTTTTCCAGCGCCTTTCTCAGCTCTGATTCTTCACCCAAACCCGATCCTTTCCTTTCCCTACATCCACTCTCATTCTATTTCTCATTTTCTTGAACATTAGTCCTGGGGCCGGTTACCTCTTTCCAGCCAAAGAGGAAGCAAGTTGGGATCTTTAGCAAAAAAGGGATCAGACTGAAAAATTACTTGAAACAGCTCCAGCAACACCCTTTGAGAACCAAGGTCCCTCTTCTTCATTATTTACTACATGTATCTCATTTTTAATTTCTTTTTGCATGGCTTGCTTTCCTTGCTTCTTTTTTCCATCCATTTTCATTGACCCGTTGTTTTGTTAGTCCTAAAAGAGCTACCTTTAACGATTCACGTTATAGATTGGTTGTAGGTGGCTAGCGAATAGCATCTTGGAAGAATTTATAAGAAACAGTCTAAAGGTCTAACCTTGCTCGAAAGTTAGAATCTATGGGTCACAAGCCTGAGTGTGCTTTGTGGGAGTGGTATGTAAATCAAGTACAAACTTTCTTAGCATATAATCAGTCTCCTCAAAATATGGAAAAAGGATTTTTATAGTTCTTTCTCATTTTATGCTTATGTTTCAGGTGTATCAGTGAAAAAAAAAACGCAAAAAATGCATAATGGTGGAAAAGGAAAAGATCAAGGCTTTATACCGGTGAAAGCAATCAATCTACAATGAAACCAATATCATCAATGAAATTAGGGTTGAGAAGAAGAAGAACGGTTTGTGCGTATATTAGGTGGAAGATGAAGATATGAGTTACCCTCTTTTGGTTTTTTGATTTTGTAGCTTCCCATTTTTTTTCTTTTATTTGTATATGCACCATGGAATTGTGGCTTCATAATAACCAAAAGGATATATTATAATAGATTATTTCATTTTCTTATCTATTTTTAAATTTTTATTTTTTTCTCCACCGAACATAATTACTAATATCCTTGGTATATCCAAAAAAAAAATAATGATTTTTTTTTTATTTTGTTTGTATGACTTTTATGATATATCCTTTGTTTATCCTTTTTATTTTCTTTTTTTTCTCTAGCAAAAATTAAATAAGATTAAAATTTAGCAAACACAATTAATTTCCCACTATCTCCTTGTTGGTAGTTGTAGAAATTGAAAGTCGCAGAAATTTATTGAACCTCATTGGAGAATGGAAAAGTTCTTTTGTATTGAAGCTTAGTGGAAGCTGAAGAGTTTTTGAATTTTGAAATTTATAGGTGGGAAAAAAGTTCAGAATCTTTTAGTAGCAAACAATCATAACAATATCTACTAGGTGTTGCCTTGGTAATTGTTAAGCTCATTAATAATAGTAATAATAATATTCCACTTAAACAAGTAGGTTTTAAAAATAAAATTTCTTTTATTAAACTAATTTACTTAAACAAATAGGTTTTAAAAATAAAATTTCTTTTATTAAAATGATTTCTTTTAATAAAAATAAAAATAAAAAAACTAAAGAAAAAGTAAGCCTTCATTTGTAAAGTTAAAGAAAATTAAAATAATAATAAATAATTCATTTGTAAAAATAATAAGATAATCTATCTATCTATTATATATATAAAGTAAACTCATTTGTTGGAAAGTCTGATGATGTGTCACTCTCTTCTTAAGTCTCACATTTGTGTTCACACTACAAGTCATTTGAAAACTTTCCTTCTTTAGTAAAAGTTTAAATTAAATAAAGATAAAATAAAATCAAAATTTATAAATAAATAAACTGGAAAATTATGTGAAGTGTGAACAATTTTTTGTGGCAGACAACTCATTTAATATCCCACTGCTTTCTACATTGGAATTTTCAAATTAATAATAACTCATTGCTTAATGAAATATTTATTTTAAATTTCAAATTTGAATTAAATTTGAATTTTGAATTTTAAACTTTGTAGTGGTGGGAAAACATTTGGACAATTATTGATGGCAGACAGCTCATTTATTATACCATTACTTTCTACATTGGTAATTGTTCTGCAAAAATTTATTGAACCTCATTGGAGAATGGAAAAGTTCTTTCGTATTGAAGCTTAGTGGAAGCTGAAGGGTTTTTGAATTTTAAATTTTATAGGTGGCAAAAAAGTTCAGAATCTCTTAGTGGCAAACAATCATAATAATATCTAATACTTTTTGTATCGATAATTGTTAAGCTCATTAATAATAGTAATAATAATATTCCACTCAAACAAGTAGGTTTTAAAAATCAAATTTATTTTATTAAAATGATTTCTTTTAAATAAAATAAAAATAAAAAAGCTAAAGAAAAAGTAAGCCTTCATCATATGATTTCTTATAACCTTCAAACAATTAAGACGCTTAATCTTCTACCTCTTGTGCGTTCTCATTTGCTTGCCAATTTTGAAAATAAATAAATAACTAAAAATTAAGTTTTAAGAGAATTAAATTTCGAAATTAAAGTGTTAGTGACAGACATCAAATTAATGTCCCAATATCCTTTCTATATTGGAATTATAAGGTTTTTAATTATTCTGTTGGAAGGTGAAAGGTGCATTACCAATGTTTCTTGAAAATGAAAAACCCATCATTTCTATGCATGTTTCCCACTACTTTTAGTATGGGGAATTGTTAAATCTATTAATAATAGTTGTTATTATGTCTATCGGATGGAAAAATATTTAATATTTCAAATTTTTGAATTTTGAATTTTGAACTTGATAAGTGAAAAAAAAGTTAAGCATTTAATGTTTTTGTAATGGGAAATAAAATATATATATATATATATATATATATATATATATATATATATATATATATAGGGAAATACATATATCCTTTTTAAAGGATATAAGTTTATATCCTTTTTGATCCTAACCGTTGATTTTCGTACATCAACGGTAATAATCTATTGGGCCAAACTTAATGGGTCAAATTTATTATTAACTAATTAATAATTTTAATCCAATAAATTATATCCGTTGATGGACGAAAATCAACGCTTATGATCTAAAAGGATATAAGTTTATATCCTTTAAAAGGATATATGTTATTCCTATATATATATATATATATATATATATGTGTATGTATGTATGTATGTATGTATATATAAGAAATTTGAATTTTAATATAAAATTCTAGATTAAACAAAAAATATATTTAAAATTGTAAATTATATGTATAGTTGATAAAAAAATAATTTAAAATTTAAAATAAGTAAAAAATAAGAAATGACGTATTTATAATTTAAAAGAAAATTTATTAAAATTTTAACTTAAAAACATAATACAAAAGAGAAAAAAATTTCGTACAAGTATTTTTTTTAAAAACAATTTAACATAAATATTTTAAAATTTAAATATGCATTTATTACCAATTTAAAAAAACGTATAAAAACAAAAAATAAAAGAGAAAAAAATTATAGAGAAAATGTATAATTAATACAAAATAATTTATATTAAAATTTAAATAAAAATAAAATTATCTCTATCATTCTGTAAAATAACAAATTATAAAAATTTAATCTCTATAAAAATTTTAATTTTAATTTAGTATATAATAAAGAAATTAAACTTTCATTTTTTTATTGCAAGAATATAATTAGCACAATTTCCTATGTCATGAATGAATAACTAAAAGCTATTATTTAGAGAAAGTACACAACCTTCTATGGATGTTTTTCACCACTTTTTGTATGAAAAATTATTATGTTTATTAATAATATTTACTATTGGATGAGAAAATATTTAATATTTAAAATTTAAACTATTTAATTTGAATTTTAAACATGATAGGTTGGAAAGCAGTTCAGTATTTAATGTTTCTGCATTGGGAAAAAGAAATATATAGTAAATTGGAATTTAATATAAAATTATAAATTAAACAAAAAACCTATTTAAAATTATAAAAATATATTTATAGTTGAAAAAAATAATATAAATTTAAAATTTAAACTTCATACGTGGGAAAAAAAGTTTAAAATTGGATGTCAAAGAGCTATATTAATGTCTCAATACTTTTTCATAGGTGATTGTTAAGCCTATTAATAATACCACAACTTTCTACATCGAAAAATGTTAAGCCTGTTAATAATTTTTTGTTAAGCCTATTAATCATATTTATTATTATATAATTAAAATAATGAATGATCTTTTGATATTACCCTAATCAACTTCAACTATAAAGTGTTTTATAGAATATTAAATGTACAAACTCAAATATTCTCAAACTCTTTATCTCTTATATATGTCACAAATACACAGACCACAAAGAGTCAATTGAAAGGCAACTGTAAAAAATATAGATATATAGTAATCTAGATGTAACTATAAGAACAATTTTGTGTGGATAAATATAAAAACATATTATAAGCTGATATAAAATGTTGACAGTTAAATGTGACAAACTAGGCTCGGTCCTGAGGGCCAGCTCACCAACTAATTTTTATAATTAAATTAAAATTTCGTCATTCTTCTTTTATAAATAAATTTATAAATCTGATTTCAATTTTTGTAAATATAAAATTGTAAAATTCAAAATACTAATGATACAAATCCCTGAAAAAAAAAATATTTACATAAAATGTTGATAGTTAAAGGTTGCAAACTAGACTTGGCCCAGAGGGCCTGCCCGCTAGGGCCGACAAAATGGGCTGAGCCCGCCGGGCTGGCCCGCCCCGCCTGCCAAATGGGGTGGGCTGGGTTGAGTCTTTCAACCCACCAGCCCGCCCAACCCGCCCCGCCAAACCCGCCAGCCCATATGGGTCAGCCCGCCACGGGGCGGGCTAGCCCGCCAAGTCATTTTTTTTTTTTTTTAGGTTACCCAATTGTTATGTAGCTCCGTATCTTAGATTTCTCTGCTTGCAAGTGGCTTTTTTGAATTGTTGTGGACTGCTCATACAACACTTTGTTACTTGTTTTGTTATTCTATTTTATCCTGATATGATTTTATTTTTTTATTATTATTTTTGGATTGAAAGATGCATATTTATATGCAGATTATTAAACACTGATCTTCTTGGTTTCATAAGCACATTAGGATTTTATACAGATTTTTGTATGCTTTTATGCAGATTTTTTTATGTGATTTTATGCAGAATTTAATTTTTTGTATTTTATTTTTATATTTTTTTTATTTTAGGCGGGCTGGCCCGTAGCCCGCCAGCCCACTCATAAAACGGGCCAGGTTACTCAATTCAACCCATTTTGTCAAAACGGGCCGGGGCGGGCCAGCCCATTTTGGGCGGGCTAGTGGCGGGCCGGGGCGGGCTGGCCCATATTGCCAGCCCTACTGCCCGCCAACACATTTTTATAATTAAATTAAAATTCTACTATTCTTTTTTATAATTAAATTCCTAATTTAGATTTCAATTTTTGTAAATATAAATTTATAAAATTCCAAATAATAACGACACAAATCCATGCAAAAAAAATTATTTATTATTATTTTGTAAATCTAATTGTAATAAATGAAACTTCATTTCTTTTTTTAGCCATCCTCATTTTAACATAGTCTACTACGGCGTATTTATTTTTTTCATAACTCATCTAGTAGATAACTATATTTGATTTGTATAATATTGATCACTATGGATATCAAATTTTTGTTTATGGTTGATATTTACAAAGTTCTGTGTCAATGTTGTAATTTTTTCTACCTTAAATATAGAGCAAAATAGTAACACAGGTTTTTGTAAGTATAAGGTTTGCAGTGTGATTAACCAACCACGACGGACGACAAATATTTTGATCATTTTTCCGTGCATCGCACCGGTAATACACTAGTATATAATAGATAGATAGATTATTTTCTTGTTTTTACAAATGTATTATTTATTATTATTTTAATTTACTTTAACTTTAAAAATCGACGTAACAATGACTTGTTTTTTCATTTGGTAGACAACAATGACTTTAATTGCATATGTAGAAGGCTTACTTTTTCTTTAGTTTTTTATTTTTATTTTATTTAAAAGAAATCATTTTAATAAAAGAATTTTTTTTTAAAACCTACTTGTTTAAGTGGAATATATATTTTTTTTTTGTAATCGTTTAAGTGAAATATTATTATTACTATTATTAATGAGCTTAACAATTACCAATGCAAAAAGTAGTAGATATTACTATGATTGTTTGCCACTAAGAGATTCTGCACTTTTTTCCCACCTATAAAATGCAAAATTCAAAAACTCTTCAGCTTCCACTAAGCTTCAATACAAAAGAATTTTTCCATTCTCCAATGAGGTTCAATAAATTTTTGCAGAACAATTACCCATGTAAAAAGTAATGGTATAATAAATGAGCTGTCTGCCACCAATAATTTTCCAAATGTTTTCACACCACTACAAAGTTTAAAATTTAAAATTCAAATTTAAATGAAATTCAAAATTCAAAATAATATTTCATTAAGCAATGAGTTATTATTATTTGAAAATTCCAATGTAGAAAGCAGTGGAATATTAAATGAGTTGTCTGCCACAAAAAATTGTTCACATAATTTTCCATTTTATTTATTTACAAATTTCAATTTTATTTTATATTTATTTAATTTAAACTTTTACTAAAGAAGGAAAGTTTTCAAATGACTTGTAGTGTGAACACAAATGTGAGACTTTATATATATAATAGATAGATAGATTATCTTATTAGTTTTCAAATGAATTATTTATTATTATTTTAATTTTCTTCAACTTTAAAGATCGACGTAAAAATGACTTGTTTTTTCATTTGGTAGACAACAATGACTTTTTTTTTGGTAATAAAGACAACAATGACTTTAATTGCATGTGTTGAAGGCTAACTTTTTCTTTAGTTTTTTTTATTTTTATTTTATTTAAAAGAAATCATTTTAATAAAAGAAATTTTATTTTTAAAACCTATTTGTTTAAGTATATGAGTTTAATAAAAGAAATTTTATTTTTAAAACCTACTTGTTTAAGTGGAATATTATTATTACTATTATTAATGAGCTTAACAATTACCAATGCAAAAAGTAGTAGATATTATTATGATTGTTTGCCACTAAAAGATTCTGAACTTTTTTTTCCACCTATAAAATTCAAAATTCAAAAACTCTTCAGCTTCCACTAAGCTTCAATACAAAAGAACTTTTCCATTCTCCAATGAGGATCAATAAATTTTCGCAGCTTTCAATTTCTGCAACTACCAATAAGGAGATAGTGGGAAATTAATTGTGTTTGCTAAATTTTAATTTTTTAGTCGAGTTTTAATTTAATTTTTAAATTTTAAGGTAAACCTTTTTTAAAAAAAGTTACTATAGCAGGAAACATTTCAAATTCCTTTAGGTGTGAACACAAAGCTGAAATTCAAGGAAAGCGCGACACGTCATCAAACTTTCCTACAAACGGTTTTCCTTTATAATATATAAGATCATCCTAATGTTTTTGGCAGTTTTTACAATACCATTTTTCAAAATCTTCACACACTGAGTATGGACATTTCTGACATGATTTATGCCACCAATTGTATCTGCTTTCAATCGATTTTATGGTCCCATATGTAATGCATGTTGTGACCTCGCTACAATTCTTAATATCACTTATACATTTTCGTTCAGTGTCTTTAGGAAAATCATTTTCAAAAGAATTACTTTTGAAAACGTCTGCAATTACCTTTGAAATTTTCCACGCAATCAGAATTATAATAGGAAATCCTTGAAATTTTTAACACATTCAGGTTTACAATAGAAATTCCAAACGATATCCAATATGATGCATTACTTGGATCGTATTTTTGGGCTGCATGGGTTTTTCTCTCATTCTATTTTTGTTTTATACCATTTCTTATTTGAAACTAAACAATGAAATTAATATTTCAAATTTTAACTTAAATTTTACAGAAGTATAGCTTGAGAAGATGAAAATATAAAGAAATAGAAATAATAAACAAACAGAAATTTTAGGTTATTTGCACAATTTCAAAAATTATTTTCCTTGAGATGTTTTTGGAATTTCAATATTTTATTCACATTTAAAGAATATTAATATTTTGAAAGTTTTACCGAATAAGTTTTGAATATTATTTAATTTTGCTAGAGAAAAAAAAGAAAATAAAAAGGATAAACAAAAGATACATCATAAAAGTCATACAAAAAAATAAAAAAATTCAAGATTTTTTTGGACATACCAAGGATATTAGTAATTATGTTCGGTGGAGAAAAAAAATAAAAAATAAAAAATAGACAAGAAAATGAAAGAATCTATTATAATATATCCTTTTGGTTATTATGAAGTCACAATCGCATCATGGTGCATATACAAATAAAAGAAAAAAATGGGAAGCTACAAAATCAAAAAACCAAAAGAGGGTAACTCATATCTTCATCTTCCACCTAATATACGCACAAACTGTTCTTCTTCTTCTCAACCCTAATTTCATTGATGATATTGGTTTCATGGTAGATTGATTGCTTTCACCGTTATAAAGCCTTGATCTTTTCCTTTTCCACCATTATGCAGTTTTGCATTTTTTTCACTGATACACCTGAAACATAAGCATAAAATGAGAAAGAACTATAAAAATCCTTTTTTCACATTTTGAGGAGACTGATTTGTTGGGTTTTGCTCTTGCACTAAAGCTCAATAGGGTCCAGAGTGTAAGAAGAGCCTAAGAAGCCTAAAACCCATTCTGCTTAGGGTTTCTTGGAACCCATATATATTCTACGCTTATAGTCATCAGCCTCTCTAGTCATTACTTGATGGTTGCAGAGGCTGAGGTAAGGTCATCTCCCTGAAAGTGAGAGAGTGCCCACACACTTCCTGTTTCCCCTTGAGACATAGTCTGGAAGATCTCCCACAATCTACCTTCAAGAAGGTTGTTCGTGCTGCGGCGCTGAGGTGAGCTGTTCGTGAAGAGGAATCATACAAGGAAAGATTCTACACGAGACCTGCGCACCAAGAGGTAATTGTGAAACGAGGATGATTCGGTAAGCATACCAATGTACTAGGTCCTAAACCGCTTCCGCATAAACCTTATAGTTTCTACAATTGGTATCAGAGCCTTGGCAGTACATTGGTATGTGAATCTAGTTTCACTATTCGTGTAATTAGTTTTGCTTCGTAAAATATGGCACCTAGGATTCTATATTTGTTATTCAAATATTTGCATGAGTATTCTTTTCATTAAAAATCTATTCTTTATATGGTTTTGGCTTTAATCTATGGTAGAAATTTTCTTGTATTTTCTTGGGTTGTAACAAGGAGGCTAATCCCATATGATTAGGTTTCCTCGTCGGTGTTTTTATTTATTTTTCAGAATTTCTGTGTATTTTTCCAAATTTTGTAAAAGTTCAAGATCGAGAAACCGTGAGGAAGATGCGCAGTCAGCACTGTCGGAGACTTTTCGAGGACTTCCCGATCTCAGAATAGGGCGATCTATATATGGTTGGAAAGAGGATAGAAAGACAAATGCAAAGGTGGGTGAATCGCCGCCACCGGATCCTCCACGCGCCACCACGCGCCACCACGCGCCACCACGCGCCGCCACAAGTGGCTGAGAGTGGCTTCCACTCTCCGGCAAAGAATGAGAGAGTGAGGGAGCGTCCGACCACCTTTTTGGGTGGTTCCGGCGGCGGTACACTCGTCTCTTCAAGGTGATCCTTACCCTGGAGTTTCGTGCTGAGATGAGTTCGGGTGACGGCGCAGTGGACGTGACAGCTAGGGTTCCTGTATGTTGACTTAGGGTTTCTAGCCAAAAGTTGGTATTTTGGGCCTTTGGGCCCATGGTTACCATAAAGAGGCTTGAAACAGAACCTATGGACTATAAGGAAAGGACAAATCAGCCGCAAAGTTTCTTATTTAATTACTCTGTAATTTTATTTTTTAGGAAACCATGGATTAAGGTTTTTATTATGATTAATTGCCTTAATTGTATGATTGGATGATTTATATGATTGATAACATGCTTTATTGCGATAACATGCCATATAGAATAGGTGGTGCCATATTGTTGCATAACTTGTATGATTACATGAGCATAGTAACTATTATGTCTTCAGCGACTAGTATGATAGTTATTATGGGATTATTTTGATTTTAAATTATCCTAAAAAATTAATTAATAATTATTATGATTTTTGTTAAAAATCTAGATTAATAATTGAATTAATTAATTTTGGATAATTAACATCAAGACAAATAATCATTATGGAAATTATTTTGATTTCAAATTATCCTCATAAATGATAATTATTATGATTGTTGCAATCTAGATTAATAATTAAATCAGCTATTTGGATGATTTGAAATCTAGAAAAATAATTAAGAAAATTTACTAAGAGAATTCTTTTATTTTGCGAGTAATTTGTGGGTCTACTAAAATGGTCATGTGTTAAACACATGCTGCATATCACAATCATGTATCATGATTGTGTGAAGCACACGCTGCCTATCATGAACGGATTTTAGGACCTTAATGATTTCAAAATTCAGATAAGCTAAGTGATGCACGTTCATCGGCGCTCTTTCTTACATAGTTTTTGAAATCAAACAAAGGATATTCTCAATTAAATAATTCTTGGAAATTGGAAAAAATTGCTTATGTTGAATGGAAGGAGATTTAAATTAAGAAATTAATTTAACCTTCAAGCGCATTATAGGACCATTAATAAAATAATCATGTGAAGTCCCATCGAATAAGCATGATTGGATTTTATTAGATTGGACCTAAATAATTAAGGAAGGAGATTTAAATTAAGAGATTAATTTAACCTCCAGGCGCATTGTGGGCCTATCAATAAAATATTCATGTGAGGCCCCAATGGATAAGCATGATTGGATTTTATTGGGCCTTAATAATTTCAAAATTTTAGTAAAGTATTGTACGACCCAACGTCGACAATACTAAGTTATTAAAGATAATTTTGAAATTAAACAATGAATTCAACAGAGCTTATATAAATTCTCAAATAAAAATATTGAATAAGCGAGGGTTTTAAATTAAATATTTAATTTTAAAACCTGCGGGCTCCATTTGTGGGTCCATTAATAAAATGGTCATGTGAAGCTCCGTCGGATAAGCATGATCGGATTTTATTTGATTGGACCTTAATAATTTCAAAATTTTAGTTAGATATTGTACGGCCCGTGGTCGGCAATATTTAGAAACTAAAGACAATTTTGAAATTAAACAATGGTTAATTACATTCAAATTTGGTAAAGTTATTAACCCTCCCGTCGAGGCTCTGATAATGGCACCGAAGGCCCAAATAACAATTTGTTTTTATAAGTATCTTGCCCGTCGTAAGCCTTGTACAAATAAACTAAAGGATTGTTAACAATAAACAAGAGTAGTTATGAGAATCTACTTGTACTTCGTTTGTTTATTGCATTATTTGTTTGTAATTGTGTGCTTTATATGTTTTTCAGAAAATATCTTAGAAATGATTTTGAGTTAAAAAAAAAAACCTCTAGATGGTACCAACTAAGTGGAAAATAATTTTTTTTGTGATATTTTTCTAAAACGCGAAAGCTAAAATTTGTCCTGACAGTACAAGGGTCATAGCAACCTACAGAGGATGCGTCTAAGGACGCAATACTCAGATTGGAAAAGGACAAATATGGTAGTTCGCTATTATATTTTTGTCACTTTCCAAACACTTGCATAAGCAAATGCACATGGTTAAGAGTGGAGTATAGATGCTTCGGACTCTTAATGACATGTTTGTTGTGTCTAGCAGCTCTGCTAGACAGAATGCAGTCAATGCAGCTTTTGCTAAAAGTCTTGTTACATCCAAGGGAAATCCAAGGGTGGTAACAAGAACAAAATAACTTGGTGATCAGTTGTCAAACTAGTTGCTATGAAGAAGCCGCTAGGCAGGTGCTTCAAGAGCAGACTGAAGGGACACTGAAAGAAAAATTGCCCAGAGGTGATGAAAAGAACCAGACATGGGCATATCAAGGCCTGATCAGTGAATGAATTAATGATTCAGGAATCACTGATTATGTTTGTTACTCTTTGCAGTAGTTCAAACATGGCATACCTGTCAGCAATGGACATAGATATTTTTAAGCTTGAAAATGGGAACTTGTGTCTGCATTTGCAGTAGGACAAGTTATTTATAAGACTATGGTTTTGGGTGACTATTTATTTGTTCCAGATTTGAAGATGAATTCAATTATTGTTAGTTGTTTTGGTTAAAACATTTTTGACAATGCAATTGATTCCTCAGTTACATTTCGGAGTTCATCTTCGTCTTGTTTGTTCTGGTACATTGTTCAAATAGTCTTTATTACCTTTGTCTTATACCCCTAAATTTATTGTGTTGAATGAAAAGGATGATGAACAAGAACTTTCACCAAAGAAATTAAAGTTTCAATTGAAACATATTTTTGACTTTTATGATTGAGTCAGATTACATCAAATAGGAAACATGGACTTAAAAGAAGGACTGAAAGTTCAAGAATCCTTTAACTAAAAGCTACATGTTGGTCCTATTTGGAAGGTAAAATGGCCAAGCAATCCTTCAAGCCCAAAAAGATTTGCGTAACTATTCAACTGGAACTGGTACATACTAATGTATGTGAACCAATTAGCGTTCAAACCAGAAGAGGTGATGAGTACTTCATTATATGAATGTTTATTATGGATTTGGACAGATGAACCTAGTGCGCCATAAGTCTATAGCTTTTGGAAAATTTCAAGAGGTTTAAGTCTGAGGCAGAAAAGCATCTAGGTGTTCAAATCAAAATACTTTGGTCTGACTAAAGTGTTGGCTACCTGTCTGGTAAGTTCAGGTCTTACCTGATTTAAGAGGGGATAGTTTTCGTAACTGTCAATTCTAGGAACGCGTTAGTTGAATGAAGTTGCAGTATGCAACAGTCAAACATTTCTAGACTTGGTGAAGATCATGTTCAGTTATTCATCTTTACCAATGTTGTTCAAGGGAGATGCCTAGGAGAAGGAAATGTACCTTCTTAACTTGGTTCTGTCAAAGTTTGCTATAAAGACACCTAAGGAATTATGGAAGGGTGCAAGCCCAGATCGAACCATATTCGAATTTAGGGTGCTACGGCACACGTCCTACAACAGCAGTCAAAGAAGATGAAATCTTGTATGGAAGAGTGCATATCTTTTGGCTACCTAAGAGAACGAGGGATGATTTCTTATTTAGTCTTAAGGACAAGATAATCTAAGTGAGCACTCACATGATTTTCTTAAAGAAGGACTAGATGAGAAATTATAAGCTCTTAAGTAAGGTTATTCTTGATGAGATTTATCTCAGAACAAGAATTTTCATAATCTTTAGAAGCTTCATCCACTGTTCCCTTGATTGTTCAAGAGGGGATACATATATCTCTAGGTGAACAAACAAGAGAACCGTAATTGGAAATTCAACATGATAATATATAAGTGAAACTAGTAGAAATATTAGTATCACATGTGGAGAAACAATATCAAGAATAATTGGATCCTCAAGAAATTGAAGATCCACCATTTGACCCACTCTTTGTTTTACCTATAAATACATAAGGTCTAGTGCAGTACATTCGTAGTGGGAGAGAACCTTGTTAACTCTCAAGTCGTCTATTGTTGAGTGACATTGATCCTACTAGTTACGATAATGCACTAGAAGATGCTGTTGATCAAGTGTTGCTCAAGCTATGAATAATAAGATGGAATACTTGTATTTCAACTCCGTTAAGTCCCTAGTAAAGGCACCGAGAGGAGTAAAATCCACTAGGTGCATGTGGACATAAAAGGCAAAGAGAGGATGGACAGGAAGGTGAAAACCTTCAAAGCTAGCTTGGAGGAAAATTTTGCCATACACCATGCTTGAGTCTATCTAGATTCTCTTAGTTGCTGCTATAAGTCTCAATTATGAGATTTAATTTTGGGAGTTGGATGTCAGGATATCTGCATACAACAACCAAAAGGGTTTATAGCAAGTGGGCATAAACACATGGTATGCAAGTTTTGAAAGTCTACTTCATGGACTTAAGCAAGCATCTAGGTCTTGGAACATCAGTCTTTGATCAGGTTATCAAAATTTTGATTTTGAGAGAACCTTGATGAATGATGTGTGTTTGTATGTAAAGAATCCAATGGAAGACAATAGTTTTTCCTGGTACTTTATGTAGATGATATGCTCCTTATTGAAAATAACATGGAGGTAATATCAAGCATAAAGAGTTGGCTAAGTTAGTGTTTTGGTATGGAAGTAATGGGAAAGCCAATTATATTCTTGGTATAAAACTCTTATGAGACTGGAAGAATAAGTTGTTGGCATCACCTCAGACTACTTACATTGACAAAACTCTTGCCAAAATTCAACATGAGAATTCTAAGAGAAGAATTATAATTCTCAGATGTGGAATTCATCTCCCTAAGGAGTAACAAAAGACTCCTGGGAAGGAAGAATGCATGAGTTGGATACCTTATGCTTTGGCAAAAGGTAGTCTCGTGCATACCATGTTGGGCGTTAAGCCAGACATCTGTCACGCAGTGGGAGTAGTGAGATGGTACCATTTTGAACCTAGAGGAATACTAGATTATTGTTAAGCATGTACTCAAGTATCTTTGGAGAAAGAGAGATTATATGCCGGTATATTCTAGTGGGAGTCTTGAAAAGCTGAGTTTTCACAAATTCAGTTATTTCAAGCGAATATTGACTCAAGAAAATAAACCTCGAGCTATACTCAACTAGGATAGGAATAGAGGTGGATCTTGTAGACCCAGTTAATAAGAGTTTGTCTGAACTTGTGTTCAAGAGGCATGTTACTTCTTTGGGTCTTAGGAGGATTCCAGACTTGCATTCAGCGAGTGGGAGTTATTGGTTTCATTGTGCTCTTGGAGTAAGACAATGAAACAATGAAATCATTTTCTGAATTTCATAAATAAGGTTTTATTTATTTTGCGCACTATTGATACGTTCATGGAGGACATGATCATATGTTCTTACAATTGATGGATAGATTCACAGCTGTTAAGAAAGTTGGGCACTTTATTTAGGCTGCAATATTTTATGAAATGGTTTAGTCCGAATCATTGTAAAATATTGGTGTGAATTAATATTCACATTGAAAGGATCAAGGTGAGATTTGATTAAGGTTGTTTTTCTGTCATAAGGTATCAAATCTCTAGTTAACTATAGTTATGTAATTTCTCTTAATCCTGAGTTTATTATAAATAGGTAATCAAATAGCTTTCATTCTTTGATTTACCAACGGGTGAGGTTCGATCTATTGACGGCCAATAACTCGGTATTTTGGGAGTGAGATTATTTGATTATCGGTATTTATGAGATAAACACCATGGAATTTGTAGGATATGTCCTCTTGATATGTTTCAGTACTTGGATATAAAAGACACTGGCCAGTGCATGTAATCCATTAGAGAAACTATCATAGTCAAGGGAATAAATAATTGATTGAGTTACAGAAAACTTGTCAATCAATTATAGACATTCTACGAAGGGGCAATGCATATTCATGTTATAAGTGTTATTAATCTTGGAGTTCAAGTTCGGACTTTTAGTGGAACAGTACCGAATTAGATAATCATTCGTTGATTATCAAGAGCCTTGATTAATAATAGATGGTAGATCCCCAGGCTAGCTCAAGAAAAGGGATGGGACAATTTCAGTTGATGACGACTAGTGGGATACATGGACTTGGGCTTTGAGATCAAGTTTGTACTCAAGAGCAAGTGGGAGATTGTTGGGTTTTGCTCTTTCACTAAAGCTCAATAAGGTCCAGAGTGTAAGAAGAGCCTAAGAAACCTAAAACCCATTCTGCTTAAGGTTAGGGTTTTTTGGAACCCATATATATTCTACGCTTATAGTCATCAGCCTCTCTAGTCTTTACTTGATGGTTGCAGAGGCTGAGGTAAGGTCATCTCCCTGAAAGTGAGAGAGTGCCCACACACTTCCTGTTTCCCCTTGAGACATAGTCTGGAAGATCTGCCACAATCTAGCTTCAAGGAGGTTGTTCGTGCTGCGGCGCTGAGGTGAGCTGTTCGTGAAGAGGAATCATACAAGGAAAAATTCTACACGAGACCTGCGCACTAAGAGATAATTGTGAAACGAGGATGATTCGGTAAGCATACCAATGTACTAGGTCCTAAACCGCTTCCGCATAAACCTTATAGTTTCTACAATGATTATGTGCTAAGAAAGTTTGTACTTGATCTACATACCACTCCCACAAAGCACACTCAGGATTGTGACCCACAGATTCTAACTTTCGAGCAAGGTTAGACCTTTAGACTGTTTCTTATAAATTCTTCCAAGATGCTAGTCGCTAGCCACCTACAAATAATCTATAACGTGAACCGTTAAAGGTAGCTCTTTTAGGACTAACAAAACAACATGTCAACGAAAATGGATGGAAAAAAGAAGCAAGGAAAGCAAGCCATGCAAAGGGAAATTAAAAATGAGATACATGCAGTAAATAATGAAGAAGAGGGACGTCCTTGGTTCTCAAAGGGTGTTGCTGGAGCTGTTTCAAGTAATTTTTTAGTCCGATCCCTTCTTTGCTAAAGACCCCAACTTGCTTCCTCTTTGGCTGGAAAGAGGTAACCGGCCCCATGACTAATGTTCAAAAAAATGAGAAATAGAATGAGAGTGGATGTAGGGAAAGAAAGGATGGGGTTTGGGTGAAGAATCAGAACTGAGAAAGGCGCTGAGAAAAATAAAGATTTCATTTTAGAATTTGGTATTTAAAAGAGTAATTGAGAGAGAGAGGAGGAACTGAAAAGTTTTTTTTTTAGGTAGTATAATTTCAAATATTATTAATAGACTTTTTATCTTCCAATACAATTTTTAAAAACCTTTCATTTCCCAATACAACAATTAATGATGGTGGGTCATTAATCATCCATTTCGATTTTCGTTTTTTAATAAAAAGTCATTATTACGATTTTTTCTTTTATCTTTTTTAAATGTTAAAGCAAGTGTGAACACACAATGTGAACACACAGCTGAACACGAATCAAAGTTTGACATGTCAGCTTTTTAGAGGGTTTATAGTGTGAACACAAAGAGAGTTTGCTTTGGTTCTCCTTTATATATATAATAGATAGATAACAACTTCTTGTCTTTGCAGTAGTTTCATTTTCATTTCTGATGTAATAAGCATCGATGTCAATATAAAACAGTACATGTTTTTTTGGGTTTTTGAGTTGTTATGGTTTGATTTAAAGTATATATATGTATAAAATTTCTTCGAAGACCTAACAACTTAAACTATTGGCACTACTTGCCATCCTGGTATAATTTTTCTTCTTTACGTGATTGACCTGCTGGGTAGATTATAACCTAATTCACCTAACGTAGATTATAACCTGCCAACATGAGTCATTAGCTGAATACGAAGCATGAATAATACTCAACATTTTGCATGAAATGACACTTTTGTCATGGATATAAATTTCAAAAATCAAATTCTCATATTGATAATTCAAAATTTCAAAATTAAATAATTTGTGATTATAATACATCCAGTTAATGATAGTTATTTTTAAAATAAATTGTGCAAAGTCATATAATTTTCTTATTATTTAATTGGCTTCATAAACCAAAATAAATAAGATTAAATAAAAAAATTCGTATATTTGGGCTTAGTCAAAAGAGTCAAAATATCTACAGTCTGAAATATGGGATCAAGGGGCTGGCAGTTCTTCAAAACACAATTATTGGTTGTTAATTTTTTTTACCATATTATTTAATTATATATAAATTATTGTTTGGGTGATTAGTTTTGATTAATTATTGCTTTTGCCTCATTAATTTTAATATGGTGCGAATATGAAGATCTAAGCTCATGTGGTTTGGCATCAACCCACATAAACGGTTAGAAATTTTACAAATTATGTTGGTATGACATTTCAACTAAACCATACAACTGAATGATATACTTAGTTTAATATATGTTGTTTTGCCAACTATTATTATTTAAAGGGGTAAGAAGGTTGAACTGTCTAGAGAGTCGCCCTTTATATGGGTTAAGAAAGGTTGAATTCGTATTGAATTAATTGAATTTCTTAAATAATTAATTATTATTTTTTAAACAGTTTTATTCTTTATATACTAAAATATAGACTTTAAAATTAAAATATGATAGTTTTAAACGAGATTAAACTCTAATCTTCCACAAAGAGTGAAAGAAATTTTATCATGCATGTACACTTTTGATACATCCACTTTAAGAGAGTTATTTTGAAATTGATTGTGCTAAGTCATGTAATTTTATTAATATTTAATTTTATTCATATACCAAAATAAATAAGCCATAGCGAGAAAATATGCTGAAACTAAAAGGTTGAATTAAAATATTTTTAGATTTTGGGCTTACTCGAAAAATGGACATTCTTTTAATTGTGGGATCAAGGCGTTGCAGTTCTTTAAAATACATTTTTTGTTCTTATTTTTTCTTTTGGACTATTTGGTTAGTTCAATTTAAGTTATGGTTGTTGCATGCTTCGTATGTTTGCAACTTTTCTTTCCCTTTATCCTTTTGAAATAATGCACTTATGATATGATAGATGTATATAGTTGTGTGATACATTTCTACAAAGACTATATAACAACTTATTGTCTTTGCTTGCAGTAGTTTCATTTTCATTTCTGATTTGATTGATTTGCACTTCATTTTCTACCTTGTAAAACAAGTTAGAAAAATGAGAAGAAAACAAGCATCGATGTCAATATAAAGCAGTACATGTTCTTTTTTGGTTTTGAAGTTATTATGGTTTGATATAAAGTATATTTATGTAGAAAACTTCTTTGAACTTAAAGTCTGGTCACTACATGCCATCCCTGTATGTATTATTTTCCTTCTTGACGTGATTGACCTGCTGGGTAATTTACTACCCTACAAAATGGTTGGAAGACTTGGAATGAAATAATTATCCCGGCATTAAGTTAGATGTGACCTTACCACGAAAACTAACTACATATCTAGTTAGATTTTGGTATGTCATTTCAACTAAATCATACAACTGAATGATATACTTCGTTTAATATATGTTGATTCACCAACAACTATTATTTTAAGTGATATAAGAAGAATAATCTGGAGTGTGGTATTAAGAGATTCACCCTTATACGAATTTAAACAAGAACTAATTCCAATTGAATTAATTAATTATTATTATTTAAATATTTTTATTTTAGCTGTATTTACATAAAAATGAATAGTTAAATCCACTTACTTTTATGTAAATATAACTGAAATTTTTTTCGACAAAAGCAAAATGTCATGCCCATATATATATATATATATATATATATATATATATATATATATATATATATATATATATATATATATATGGATTGGATCTATATCCTAACAACTCTATTACTAGCAAGATTGGATAAGGATATCACAACATTAGATAGGATCAATAGATAAGATCCCTATTCCCATCAATCAAGACAGATTTCATATCAACTGGGACATCTCAAAGGCTCAAGCCTATTAAGATAATCCTTATAAATAAGAGGTTAAAGACTCTAAATACACACTCTAAACTCATTTACTATTACTGCTAACACTATGCACACACCCACGTATTGGCTATAAGCTATTGCTTGTGTGCAGTGATTGAGATATTGACTATAAGTCAACCAAAATATCTTTATATAGTATATCTTTGAGCGAGGTGGCTAGAGAAAAGATGTATTCTCTATATAAAAACCAAACTTGGTGTTTGGTTGACAAACCTAAAAATAAGAAGGTTATAGGTTGTAAATGGGTTTTCAAAAGAAAACATGTCCCTGGTATGGAAGAGGAGAGATATAAGGCTAAAGTTGTTCCTAAGGTTATTCCCAAGTAGCGGGAATTGATTACCATGAGATTTTTCCACCCTGTTGTTAAGCATACATCCACTAGACTTATTCTTTCTGGTGTTGCTTTATTCAACTTGGAATTGGACCAATTGGATGTAAAAACTGCCTACGAAAATTTTGCGGTTCTCTAAGACCGAACAATATATATATATATATATATATATATATATATATAACATTTCTCAAACAGTTAGAAATAAGTTTATCTTCGGCTATTCAAAAATTACGTCGTTTTATTTATTTATTTTCTTATATTAATTGATTCACCTTCGAATGATTATGATTCTCTTTTTCTCTCTCTTCCTTTATCACCATTGTTTCATCTTTGTACGGTTATGATTTAGTAGTCGGAGATAAAATTATCTCAAGCAGCTTGAGAAACGATAAGTCCATATATATATATATATAGGGTTTGTTTTTTCTAAAGTTACTTTAGATAACTTTTTTTTTTTTTTTTGATAACAACTTTAGATAACTTTATTTAATGTTCATTGAAACGACGTCGTTTTGGGACGGAAATCATAGTGTTTTTGTAATTTTAATTTATTTTAGGGTTATAATAGTCTTTATTATTCTAATTTTTTAATTTTTCAACTCCAAAACGACGTCGTTTTAATGAACATTAGACAAAGTTGTCTAAAGTAACATCAGAAACTTTTTTCCCATATATATATATATATATATATATATATATATATATTCTTGTGCGAGAAATTTTTACAAAAGATCAACAAAGTACATGTTTGCGCTAATTTCGTTTATGTCATTGACGTGCTTAACTTTTTTTGGAAATGGATCCTCTAATGTGCTAAAAAAACATGATATGGTCATGTGGGAAGATCACAACCATACAAAGGTAAATCAACGGTTATGATTTCGTAACTACCTATTTTATCATTTTTTCTCTCTTCTCCTTTTTTACCATTGATCCACCTTTGTATGGTTATGATTTCCCACGTTACGTGATCATGTGAATTTTCACATTAGAGAATCCAGATCCACTTTTTTAACCAATAAAATGGGTTACAAGAATTACAAATAAACATATAAGATAAAAAATTTACCGGGGTGAAGTCGCACTTTTGGTGAGCTTAAGAATGTCAACATTATGTGTGACTAGATCACGTATAAGATAAAACGTAACTAACACACATATTTTTCCTTAAATAAGCATTAGTCTTTTACCCAAATGTTGTGAAGATTTCTGGTAAATGTAACAGTAAAATAAAATAATTTTTTTATTTAAAACTTCTTTTAATTAAACTTTTTATAAGTGATTTATTATAATATATCGTTTTCAATCTTGATATAACTAATGATTTAAATCTTTTTAAAATATTGTTAATATTAAAAAGTAAAATACAAAATTACTTCATAGAAAAAACCTTGTTTGATATATATATATATATATATATATATATATATATATATATATATATATATATATACTGTGAGAAAGGAAGAAATCGAAAATGGATATTACAAATTAAAAATTTTAAGAAAAATATTACCTATTAATTTCTTAGGAATACAATATTTTACTGTACAGCGGATCGGAATAGAATATAGAGGCCTTAGTAAGGCTGGATAGTTCAGGATGAGTTTATTTTGTATTTTTATAATTTCCTTTATATTTTCTTTGCATATTATTAATTAAACTTAAGAACCGAACTAAAAATAAGATTTTTTTTCTTCTTAATTTATAAAAGTATTCATCTATCTCCTCCTAACAGATTAATATTCTGGGAGAATTAGTTGGGTTAGCGCTCCATCCTTGCCCACCCCATTTATCAAATAAATAAATTTGAATTCAAGCACAAAGGAAATAAATAAAAAAGTCTTTTAAGCTTTTTAAAGAATTGATTACTCAGAAAAAATTGTTAATAAAATATATTATCTGAAAATTTAAAAAAAAAAAATCAAACACAACCTTCAAAATACCAATTTGTCTCACTTTGTGAAAAGTCATATTCTACAGAACCGACAAGTGTGAACCAGAATATCCTACTTTTGAGGTGCCAGTGTGCCACCCCGCGGATTCTGCACTAATGATTCTCTTATATATATCCTGCTGTCCAGTATTGAATCTCTTATACATATCAACAAAATCATCATGAACAGTTACTTTCTTAAAATGTTTTATGCATTGCTGCTACTACTTTTATTGCATACCTCAACTTCTACTCTCGGATTCAACTTGCCTAGTAAAAGTGAACGAGTAAAGTGCATTGAGAGGGAAAGACAAGCACTCATCAACTTCATACAAGACCTCCATGACCCCTATGCCACGCTGCCTACATGGAGGGGGGAAGATTGTTGCAAATGGAGAGGGATTGAATGCAACAATGAAACAGGTCATGTACTTATGCTTGATCTTCGTGGTTCCAATTTGCAACGTTTGATGGGTGCAATCAATATCACTTCATTGATTGACTTGCAATATTTGGAACATTTGGACCTCAGCTATAATGATTTTCTTCGCAGTTACAGCCCAGAACTCATGGGCTCCTTGGCCAAGTTAAGATATCTTAATCTCTCTTCTTCTAACTTTTATGGGAGGATTCCTTATCAACTTGGAAAGCTTTCAAACTTACAATATCTCGATCTAAGATACAATTATGTTGATGGAGAAATCCCTTATCAACTTGGAAATCTCACACAACTACAAGTATCTTGATCTTGAATGAAATTCACTTTCTGGAGCAATCCCTTTTCAAATTGGGAATCTTCCTATCTTGAATACTCTTAGGCTCGGTGGAGATTTTGATGTCAAAACTAAGGATGCAGAGTGGTTGTCTAATCTCCATTCCTTGACAATTCTTGAGTTGAGGTCATTTCCTAATCTTGGCTCTTCTCATCAATGGCTGCAAACCATCAGTAAGCTTATTCCAAACTTAAGAGAGTTAAGGCTAATTGCTTGTGGTCTTTTAGATTATGATATTCCATCTTTGTTTCATTCTCATTCAAACTTTTCCACTTCTCTCACCATCCTTGATCTCTCTAGTAATATGCTGACATCATCAACATTTCCATTGCTGTCAAACATTAGCCTTAATCTTCAGGAGCTTTTTCTTTCTTATAATAATTTTGTTTTGTCATCTCCTCTCTATCCAAACTTCCATTCTCTTGTGATCCTTGATCTCTCCTATAATAATCTGACATCATCATCAATGCTTCAAGATAATTTCAACTTCAGTTCCAAACTTCAACAACTTTCTCTAGTAAATTGTAGTCTTTTGGATAGAAGTTTTCTTGTACCATCTGCCTTTAATATGAACTTTTCATCTTCTCTTGGCTACCTTGATCTTTCTGATAACTTGTTGACATCATCGGCTGTATTCCATTGGCTTTTAAACTTCACCACCAATCTTCGTTTCCTTGAACTTAGTGGGAACTTGTTACAAGGTCCCATTCCAGAAGGATTTGGGAAAGTAATGAACTCTCTTGAATATCTTTCCATCAACTATAACAATCTGCAAGGAGAGATTCCAACTTTCTTTGGGAATATATGCTCCTTACAAACATTATTGCTCTTAGATAACAACTTGAGTGGGGATCTTTCTAGCTTCATACAGAATTCTTCATGGTGCAATAGACACATCTTGCGCAACTTGTATTTAGCTTATAACCGAATTACTGGCATGATCCCTAAAAGCATTGGATTACTATTTGGGTTGGAAAATTTTTCTTTGAGGGGGAATTCTTTGGAGGGTGACATCACTGAATCGCATCTCTCTAATTTTTCTAAGATGGAGTTCATAGACTTATCATACAACTCACTGTCTCTAAAATTTGTGACTAGCTGGGTTCCACCTTTCCAATTATATTACTTGAGACTAGCATCTTGCAAGCTGGGTCCGAGGTTTCCTAGTTGGCTGCAAACTCAGAGTTCCTTAATTTATCTGGATATTTCTAATGCTGGGATTAATGACTCTGTACCTGAATGGCTTTGGAACAGCTCACAATATATGTTAATGATGAATATGTCTCACAACAATCTCATAGGGGCAATTCCCAATTTGCCATTCAAGCTTCCTCACAAACCGTCTATATTTCTGAATTCAAACCAATTTGGAGGTGTTGTTCCGTCTTTTTTGCGACAAGCTTCACATCTGATACTCTTCCAAAATAAGTTTTCAGATTTATTTTCATTCTTGTGTGACAAAAGCGAAACTGCAAACTTGGCCACTTTAGATTTATCAAACAATCAAATAAAAGGAAAATTGCCAGATTGTTGGAAATCTGTGAACTTGTTATCGTTTCTTGATTTAAGGAACAATAAATTGACAGGGAGGATTCCACCGTCCATGGGCACACTTGTTAAATTGGAAGCTTTGGTTTTACAAAACAATAGCTTAATGGGTGAATTACCTTCCACTTTACAGAATTGCAGCAACTTAATTTTGTTGGATGTTGGTGGCAATTTGTTGTCAGGTTCGATACCATCATGGATAGGAGAAAGCATGCAACAATTGATAATCTTGAGTATGCGAGGTAATTGCTTCTCTGGAAATCTTCCTATCCATCTTTGTTATTTAAGGCGTATTCAACTGTTGGATCTTTCGAGGAATAACTTATCAGAAGGAATTCCAACATGCTTTAAGAATTTCACTGCAATGTCTGAAAAGAGCATCAACTCAAGTGAAACTCGAAGTCATATATATTGGTACAATAGTGTTCACAATAATAGTTTCGTTTTTTACAATGTAAGTAATTATTATACTCTGAACATAAAGTTGATGTGGAAAGGTGTGGAATATGGGTTCGAGGATCCAGAGTTGCGTCTTAAGAGCATTGATCTGTCAAGTAACAATTTAAAAGGTGAAATACCAAAAGAGGTTGGATATTTGCTTGGCTTAGTTTCTTTGAATTTATCAAGAAACAGGTTTAGTGGAGAAATCCCTTCTGAGATTGGGAATGTAAGATTTCTAGAATTTCTTGACTTATCAAGAAATCATTTTTCTGGAAAAATTCCATCTACTCTATCCAAAATTGATCGTCTTGCAGTTTTAGACTTATCAAACAACTGTCTCTCTGGAAGAATCCCTTTCGGAAGACAATTGCAGACTTTTGATGCCTCTAGTTTTGAAGAAAATATGGATCTGTGTGGTGTACAACTTAACAAAACCTGTCCCGAAGATGAGACAAAAGGAAAGGCTCAAGGATCAGCAGTCCATGGTGAAGATGACAATTCAGCTTTCTTTGAAGCATTGTACATGAGCATGGGGATAGGATTCTTCATAGGTTTTTGGGCCTTATTAGGACCAATACTGCTTTGGCAACCTTGGAGAATTGCTTACATTGGGTTCTTGAACAGACTGACAGATTATGTATATGTATTGGTTGCGGTGAATATGGCAATATGCTGCCGGTGGCTCAAAGGCTAGTAGGTACTTATTTCTAATATCATCTTTTTCTGAAGGTCTTGGTATTTTCTCTCTGTTGTATTTACATAAATCAATAATTACTTCTTATATGCAAAATGGAGAAACATGAAATTTTTTTTTTAAATAATACTCATAATGCAGGAATTTAAATCATCATCATAGCTAATCCTAACTTCTAAAAGTATTGCTTTAACTAGAGTATAACTCTCACTTACGTCTCTCTTTCTGTCTGTTTGACACATACATATTGGCTTTCATCAATTCCTCCACCATAATGAGCCACTTAAGCTAAGTTTAATAGTGCTATTTGATTATATATGATTCTTTTTTCTTTTCTTTTTTTGTATTACATGAGAATTGAACATACACCCCTACACTTCATACACCTAACTCACACACCTCACACCACTAGGCTAATCCTAGTGGATTGATTATATATGATTCTACTCGTTCTTTTGATCACGCCTCTTACTTCTGCAAGAAATGATTATTTTCTAGTTGTAAAGAAATTAGTGTTTGTGTGTTTAAGTTAGAGAAGATATCTACTTTTCCTATGACCTCTTAAATGTGCTTATTATATATACACCAATGACACCATGGTTAGCTACATTTTTTGTTTGATTTAGTTGATCACTAAATTATGTTTTCAATTTTTTTCCTCCATCACCACTAATGTCGGTAGTTTGCATTGTACCACAAAATTTGCAGTTTATTGCAGATCAGCTACGCACGTCTTATCTAGGATGAAAGTATCATGGGTTGCTGGAAGTTTAAGATATGTATTATGTTGTAAATTGTAACATCCCCGTCTCGAGCCGGTTCATTTAACATACATATGATACAAACAGAAACAGCGGAAGACTTAACTTACAAAAATATGAGCTAACTTTTTCTTTTTCTAACTTAATTCTTACTCGGGGTAAACGAAAATCGGGCAGAGTTTCCTCTATAAATCGGACAACTGGGGATTTTCCAATCCCACACAGAAGCATTTCCTGATAAACCGTTTATACAAATATAATCAAATGCCCATCCATGGGCGCATGCATAACTTGGCTCAGTGCCACTATATCTAACAGCATGCAATCCAACACGTAAACATATCTGAATACTACCTAATCACATAACGTGCCTGAATACCCAAATGTACATGCATCAAAGCGACAGACGTGTACAAAACATATACAGGCCATATACAAAATAAAGGATCAATATCATGATCCATCAAATGCGAAAATACTAAAATACATCAAACACTCCAAAAAGGTAGTAGCCTACAGCCACTCAAAATCCGATCTCTCAACTGCCTCAGCCACGTGTCGTGTCCCTGCCTAGTGAGGACTCACCGGGAATCTGGGCACCTGAAAATGTGTCCCCAAAGAGGGGTGAGATTACAAATCTCAATAAGCTCCAGGTTTATAGAGAATTCTCCATACCCCTGGCTCACTCCTGCATGAAAGTCAGATACAAAGTATACGAATACAACATATAACAGATATCATAACAGAACAGAGCATATATCCATATCATATCAGAGATGTGCGCCGTCATTCCCAAGGGAGGACCCCAAGCGGAAATCAACGCACGTGTTCCCGAGGGAGGACCCCAAAGCAGAACCAGACATATCAGAGGAGTACACCATCAGTCCCGAGGGAGGACCCCAAAGCGGACGTCCGGGTACTATACAATCAATGGCCAGAGATTGTTACAGAAATCATATTACAGAAGTCATATCAGAGCAAAACATATCATGTTATCAAATAACTCTATATGAATGCATCTATACAAAGCATCTAAATCACAGTCATACAGTCCAACCATAGCTCACTAACCATGGTGGAGCACTCAAGCAGGAAAAGACTCCTTAAACATAGAGCTTACCTCTTGAAGCTTTACCAATACGCTTACTTGTGGAACAAGTTACTTTTATCACTTCAAGAGATTTCCGATCCTTCTCAATCCCTAGGCACACCTAGAGAATAATTTACAATGCATCAATAAAATGATGCAATACCATAATTATTTCATAAGCATACATTTTATCGCTTATTTTCCTTTCTTTGCATTTTTGCCAATCCTATGCCAATACACAAGTCTAGACCCCTTTATAACCGTTGGTGTTCTTTAATTTAATCAACCATTCCCTTAGGAATTTTCAACATAAATCATGCTACTTTTCTTCAAAACTCATCACTTTTATACAATTTATTACAACACATTTTATTTAAAATAAAATGTACAAAATATATCCCTAAATACCCTATAGGTCGAACTCTATAAGGAATAGGCAAGGGCTCTTTTCTTTTTAATTACATGTAACTTACACATACAAATGTATGTTTCCATATTGTTCCAACTTAATGTTGGGACATCAAGTCCCTCACCACTCTCCATAGCCGAAACATAGGGAGTCAAGACACAAAGGATTTTTCCCCCTTTGGCCTTCACACTAATTTACCAAATTCCTACTCACTCCAACACATTAGACACTCTAAATATATCAAATAAAATTTTGCTCCATGCACCCTATGTGACTCATCATGGCCGAAACCTAGGGAGGGAAGTACCATGGGCTTTTCAATTTTTTTAATTACATGTTGATGCTTACTTTAACATATAACTTCCTAAACAACAACAAACCATTATCAATTTCAATTTCTAAAATCAATTATTCCCTACCCACACATGCTCATAGATTTCATGACTTAATTCATCAAAATAATATCATGGAAGTAGAGGTTTCTTACCTCTAAACACTTGTACAAAGCCTAGAGAGCAATCTCCAAGCCAAACTTCATCAAAACTCACTTTTTCTCCTCCAATGAATAGTAACTCGAAAATGAGAGGAGGAATAACTCTTCACACACTCAACTATAGCTCAAATGGATAGGTGCAATGGATTCGTTGAGTAGTTCCTAATCGATTTCATGTGGTGGGTCATTAGATTTGGTGGAAGATTCAAAGAGAATCAACAAAATCAAAAACAAACCCTAACCCCCCCCCCTTTTTCCTGGTGCAGCTCGGTTTTGGAGTGAGGAGAGGAGAGAGAATTTTATTTGGAAATGAGGCTTAAGTGACTTAAAAAGGTGAGCACATGTGGCCTTTTTTAACAGATGTTTTTCTATCGCGTATTTTAACTTAAATTGACCCGGAACTAACTTAAAACTACGAACATATTTTTATTTTTCTAAAATCATTTACATTAATTTTTTATCTGTTACAAAACAATATTCATAATTCACAGTATGGTTTCTGCACCGTTTTTGACGAAATGCACTGTGAATCACTAATTGTACTTTATTTACTTTTAAAACTTAACACTTATAAACTTATCATTTTCTTGGGCCTATATTGACTTGCTTGGCATATATTGGACTTTCTTATTCTTATTTCATCAATTATTTATTTCTGGACTCTACTGGTTGCTTAAACAGCAGTACAAAATACCCGGTAGAAACACTATTCACGAGATTTTCACGGAAAGTGCCAGACTATACAATTTTTCGTTCTGAACTCATATTTGTCATCAGAATTTTCAAATTATGTTCCTAAAATTATTTTGCTCATTTTAAGCTCTACCGGTTAATTCACAAAACTGTAAATTCTCCGGCAGAACGCACTGTTTATAACATAGTCATGATTACAGTCAAAATACTCGAAATCGCTCACTGAATCTAATTATGGCATTTAAATCCTTAAATTAAATCTCTAACTAAGATTTAACAGTTAGGGTCATTATATAAATAATATTGATTTAGTTATTATTTAGTTTTTATTTAGTCATTTATTGTTGTATTGGGCCAAGCCCTTTGCTGTATTGGGCCAAGCCCATTTGGTTAAAAGTAGGTCAAATATTCTCTATAAATAGAGAACCCTTTGTACAGATTATTTACAATTCTATAATATATTAGAATACCCTTTTTCAAGTTGGTATCAGAGCTCTCGATCTGAGGGCTTTGCTTCCGCACATATTATCTTCTTTTTTAACAAAAACCCTAATTTCTTTGCCTCTTGCCGCCATTAGCCGCCACCGGAAAATTTTTCCGGGGACCTTTTGGACCAAGGGGACCATTGTTGACCTTATTTTTCCTCTGATCTATCATTCTACGCAGTGTTCCTCCGCCACAAACGACCGAAACACCTCCGATCGCCTCCAATCAGATCTGTCTTCACCGTTTGGACCACTTTCCGGCGACTTTTCAACCGCGACCACCCACAGACAGGTGTGCGCTCACCGGACGACCACACCAGAAAAATCTCAGCCGGCGAAGCCCATCCACACGCTCTCACGCGCCGCCCCTTTCCCGGCGAGTGAATCCCACGCGCAGCTCCTTTCTCCGGCGCGTGGAGGCGCGTGCGGCCGTGTTTTTGGACCGGACCACCACCATTCTTCTCGTCTTCTTGTCTTCTGTCTGGATCTGTAATTATTTTTCTGATCAGAGGTCAATTGATATTCTGTTTGGTTGATTTTATCGCTGGTTGTTAACTTTTTTTTGTTAAAGAATGGCTGAGCATGATAGTTCTTCGATCTTATCTGGTAAGAGCACACGTTCTATATCTCTTCTTGCTTCTTGCACTGATTTTAAAACCTCATGGATTTTGGATTCTGGTGCAACTGATCATATGGCTTGTCGTACTGAGTTATTTTGTTCTTATCATCCTACTGTTGGTAGTCATACTATATCCGTAGCTGATGGATCCCATAAATCAGTTATTGGTTCTGGTAACATTCAAATTCAACCTTCCTTGTTTCTTAAAAATGTTCTTTATGTTCCTCAGCTTTCTACTAATCTTATCTCCACTCAAAAACTTACAACTGATTTGAATTGTTCTATCACATTTTTTTCTTCTCATTGTCTTATTCAGGATCTTACCACGAAGAAGACAATTGGAGTTGCTAATGAACAGGATGGGTTGTATCATCTCCTTCCAGACCATGCTAGCAAAAATTAGTTATTAATGACACGTCATCCTTCTACTGCAGAGTCTATGATTTGGCTCCATCACAAGCGTCTCGGGCATCCACCATTTAGTCTTTTGAAGTCTATGTTCCCCTCTCTGTTTCTCAATAAGTCGGTTGAGACCTTTCATTGTGATGTTTGTGAATTTGCAAAACACCATCGAGTGTCATTTCCTTCTAGCACTATTAAAAGCAGAGAACCTTTTTCTCTTATCCATTCTGATGTTTGGGGCCCTTCTAAAGTGCACAGTGTTTCAGGTGCTAGGTGGTTTGTTTCTTTTATTGACGATTGTACTCGGATAACATGGATATACTTGATGAAAGACAAGTCTGAAGTACCAGAGATATTTATTCGGTTTCATCACATGGTTGAGACTCAGTTTGGTAAGGGTATTAAAAGACTCAGATCTGATAATGGTACTGAGTACGTCAATCAACGCCTGTCACAATTCATTTCAGACAGAGGTATGATTCATGAGCTCACATGTGTTGATACCCCTCAACAAAACGGGGTTGCTGAAAGGAAAAATCGTCACCTTCTTGAAGTTGCTAGAGCACTACTTTTTCAGACATCTGTTCCTAGTTCTTATTGGGGAGAAGCAGTATTAGCTGCAACTTTTTTGATCAACCGTTTACCTTCACGGGTCCTTAACAATATCAGTCCTATTCATTCCATGACTTCCTTCTTTCCTTCTGTTCCCATATTGCAGAGCCTTCCACCAAGAGTGTTTGGATGTGTTGCCTTTGTCCATGTTCATAAACAACATCGGAGTAAGTTGGATCCTAGGGCTCTTAAGTGTGTCTTCCTTGGTTATAACCCTTATAAAAAAGGGTACAAGTGTTATCATCCACCAAGTCGGAAATTTTTTGTTTCTATGGATGTCACCTTTCAAGAATCTGAATCTTATTTCCTGGGTCCTCATCGTCAGGGGGAGAATAGTTCTTCAGAAGACTCGTCCCCTTCCTTCTTTGAGTCTGGATCAATCTTCTCTCTTCCTAGTGTGTCTGCTCCTGGTGTGTCAGAACCTTCAAATACACCTGAGATACAACCCATACTGTCTCACCAGCAACCTCAATCGTCTGAACCACTGGTAAGTCCTGAATCTCCTATTTCTTCTGAATCTCCTGTTTCTGATTCTAATATTATTTCCTCTCATGATTTGTCTATTTCTTCTGATATCTCTAATGACTTACCCATTGCTTCTACTTCTGATGACTTACCTATTGCTCTTAGAAAAGGAAAAAGATCTTGTCACAAGAAAACTTGTTCCTCCTGTCCCTCTTGTACTCAATACCCTATCTCCCACTTTGTTTCCTCTGCTAATCTTTCTGTGCAGCACAAAAGCTTTGTTTCAGCACTAGATTCTATTGCAATCCCAAAATCAGTACATGAAGCCTTGAAAGATAGGAATTGGGCTCAAGCCATGCAAGAGGAGATGAATGCTTTGGAGAAAAATAAAACATGGGAGGTTATTGATAGACCCAACGGAAAGAAAGCAGTAGGGTGCAGATGGGTTTATACCCTGAAATATAATTCTGATGGCACTCTTGAGAGATATAAGGCTCGATTAGTGGCCAAAGGTTACACTCAAACCTATGGCATTGATTATGAAGAAACCTTTGCTCCAGTTGCAAAGATGAATACAGTGAGAATCTTGTTATCCCTTGCTGCCCATTACAATTGGGATATAAATCAATTTGATGTGAAAAATGCTTTCCTCAATGGTGAGTTAGAAGAAGAAGTCTACATGGAAATCCCACCTGGTTTTGATTCTGTGAAGGGGGAAAATAAAGTTTGTAGATTAAAAAAGGCCTTGTATGGATTGAAGCAGTCACCTCGTGCTTGGTTTGGAAGATTTACTAAAGTTATGATGACCTTAGGATACAGACAGAGCCAAGGCGATCACACTCTTTTCTTCAAGCACTCCCAAAATGGGAAGCTTACTGTGCTCCTTGTATATGTTGATGATATTATTATCACAGGTGATGATTTTGTGGAGAGACAGATTCTGCAAACACGGCTTGCCTCTGAGTTTGAAATCAAAGACCTTGGGAAACTGAGATATTTCCTAGGGATAGAAGTAGCTCATTCAAGCAAAGGGATTTTTATCAGCCAGAGGAAATATGTTCTTGATCTTCTCAAAGAAGCAGGAAAGCTCGGGTGTAAACCCTCTAATACTCCTATTGAGCAGAATCACAAAATGGGCTATGAAGAAGAGAGTCCTCCAGTTGATAAAGGACAATATCAACGGCTAGTTGGGAAATTGATATATCTGGCCCATACTAGACCAGACCTAGCTTATGCTGTTAGTGTTGTCAGTCAGTTTATGCACGATCCAAAAGAAAAACACATGCAGGCAGTAGAGAGAATTCTTCAGTATCTTAAAGGTACTCCTGGTAAAGGATTGTTATTCCGACGTGATGGCAATCTATCTTTAGAAGTCTACACAGATGCTGATTATGCTGGATCCGTGACTGACCGTCGTTCTACCACTGGTTATTGCATGTTTCTTTGCGGTAACTTGGTGACATGGAGAAGTAAGAAACAAGATGTGGTTGCCAGATCAAGTGCAGAAGCTGAATTTCGAGCTATGGCTCAAGGCATTTGTGAGTTACTGTGGCTGAAAATTGTTCTTGATGATCTCAAAATAAAATGTGAGGGACCTATGAAGCTGCTATGTGATAATAAGTCCGCTATTTGTATAGCTCATAATCCAGTTCAACATGATCGGACTAAACATATTGAGGTTGACCGCCATTTCATCAAAGAGAAACTTGATAGCGGGTTGATTACCACTCCATACATTCCCACTGGGCGTCAATTGGCTGATCTATTAACAAAGGGGCTTCCTTCAGACAGATTTCAAGAACTTACTAGCAAGCTGGGAATGATAAATATTTATTCCTCAGCTTGAGGGGGAGTGTTGTAAATAATATTGATTTAGTTATTATTTAGTTTTTATTTAGTCATTTATTGTTGTATTGGGCCAAGCCCATTTGGTTAAAAGTAGGTCAAATATTCTCTACAAATAGAGACCCCTTTGTACAGATTATTTACAATTCTATAATATATTAGAATACCTTTTTTCAAGTTATTATATATTGAAAATTACAATAAGGTCTGACAGATCATTTGTGTGAAGTAATGACTGGAAAAATCAGTGTGAGTTTCAATAAACTTTTTGATGTGATTGCATTTTAATTTAAAATATATTTGTAATGTTATATTATTTTCTGTTTTAAGCCAAGACTATATGTAATATGTGGAGGTTTTACATTCTATCTTGTTTAATGCTTCTTATTAGCTGCACATATATATGACATACCAACAAGAAAGCAAAATAACTATATATTACTAGATCCTACTAATATGCCAGCGTCCCTTGGGTTACAACTCACAACTATCTTCATAAGCATGTGCTTCGCCAAAATCCCAAAGCATAGCATTGACATTTGAAACAAGCACTAATTTTTTTTTGGTTAAAATGAAGCAAGCACTATTCTTCAAGTATTTACACCTTTTTACATGAAAAAATTGGATTATCTCACATAAAAGCATAATTTTATTAATCCACTGATTACATGACAAGACGATGGTAGAATTATCTCACATGATAAAACTATATTAATCTCTCTGTATGGAAGTCTGTAATTGTTGCTACCAAAGTTATAATAATAATCATCCGCTTCATAACAAGGGCTGGCCACGGAGAAAAAACCAATACTGAAAAAAAGGAGAGGGGTCGATACCATTGGTATGAAATCGCGCTACAAGAAAAAAGTTTATTTGTGACGAAATTTTTTCGTCACAAATATTGTCACAAATGATAATTTTCGACACAAATAATCAAATTTCGTCACAAATACATTTGCGACACAGGAATTTGTGATGAAATTTACTTGTGACGTAAGAATTAGTGACGAAATTTCATAAAATTTTGTCACTGATAAGATTTTTTCTTGTAGTGTCGTGAACGTAAATCAGTCAGCTGATAAAGCACAATTGCGTCAAGTGCATCCCCACAATCATAATTTTGTGCAAGGCATATTGGCATCTTTAATTAAGTTGCTTATGTTAACTTTAGCTTGGTTAAAAATATATAAAAACAATACTCCAGTTGATAACTCGAGAAAATTATTTGTGATTGTTAACACTAATAGTGATAGTTGGAGAGGAAAGACTAGAATGTGTTCTATTAATTATGGTTAAGTGTTAATTCAATCACAATGGGTTTGCATTTGTCTGGTGTCTGCTAAAATTAGATGGGATACAAATTGTTGTCTATGTTGCATCCTTTTGACCACCACCATGATCGATGCTTATGGTACATAGTTAGAAGGTATTTTGTTTTACTATTTTTAATTATGGCGAGGGTGGTGTCATTGGATCCTTCAGTTCTCCTGGTATATCAATATGAGTGATGACAGGAAGTGCGGTTGGTGTAATGAATATGTTTACAATTTTCCTTCAACGTTGAAGCGGCCACCCCAACTGTATCAGATCATCATTGCGGGTTATATTATTGAAAATTCTATGGCATCAAAGTTAATTTCATTATTGGAGAGGCGTCTATGTATAAATGCACAAATACAAGTTGATCAATACATTTAATTTAAAAATTGAGCAACCGATAAAATGATAGAAACAAAAGCTGTTTATACAATTCAAATGTTATCTTATCCTTATCTCTAATACTCCCCCCCTTAAGCTGAAGTATGGAGGCAACGAATGCCCAACCTGCAAACTAGAAAAATCAAATATTTTCCTGCCCAATGTTTTATTAAAAAAAATAAATGCCCATAAAAATATATGGCTAAAAAGATAACTCAGAGATGATAGAGACGTTGGAGAGATAAACATTGTTAGAAATTAAATTAACTCAAATAAATACTGGAACATCAGCCTGAGGAGCTGGTTGAAATATTAGTTGACCAAAGAAGAAGACTTTGCATAAATGTCCTTCGCTTGAATAACCATCAGCAGGAATGTCCTTTGCTGAAATAACAATCAAAGAAAATGTCTTGGTAAGAAAATATACGCAACAAGAACTAAGATGTAACACCCCGTATATATCCGGTAATGTTATCATATCATCGTATTAAGCTGCGCTTAATTAAAAATGCAGAATATCTATTTTTTTCATTTATGACGTCATTATCATTACTAACTTGCTTAATTAATCATTTAAATAAAATCATGCCTATATGTAAATTGCAAAAGACAGCTAACTGAAATACCTCATTAATTAAAATAACAGATATAAGTCTCTAGTCACATAACTACAACACGTAGACCGGACAACCTACTAATTATACAACTCAACTCAAGGTACTAACATAAAGTGGCATGGACAAACTCCATGCTCACCCAAATAAGGCATCAAGCCCAACATAAGTCTCAACATCAACAGCATAATAATAAAGCGAACAACATAAACAGCATCCAATCCAGACATGTTAGCATAAATATAACAGCAATATCATCAGCTAAGCTCTGGCCTCCTGCCGCTAGAAGCATCAACCCCATATTACCTGAATCTGAAATAAGCGCCCCCAAACGTGGGGTGAGATCTCTAAACAAGAAATCTCAGTAAGACAAGGAGTCCTCAAGGATCTTCCACCCCAAGCTCACTTACATGTGCAATATAAGTTCCAAAACAGTTTAACAATATCATTTCCAAAATAGTGCAATGCAGCAGATAATCATGTCATGTGTGTCAATACAATAATCTACTGGCCAGAGAAAAGTAGGAATACGTCTATTACCCACACAGTACGCGCCCTGTCGTACCTACCCTTAGGATACCATCCCATTAGGTGAACACCACAAACATATCATAAGCCATTGCACAATATAAGCTCAAAATAATTTCAATATATCAAAGCATGTAACACAACATGCATATAACCATACCCCATGGGACATGGTGGAACCACAACATGGCTAAACCGAGGACACGAAAGCTTACCTCTTAAGCTAACTATCCAATCCAAGAGTCCACAAGCTCAAAGTCCAAACACAACAGAATCACAATCTGTTATGGACCAATTAACATATCAATAACATGCTCCACAAGCATACAACATTAAGACAACGCCTTCTCTTATGTTCTACGTCTTTAGGCTTCTTACAAAGCCATAAGCCCTTAATCACTTGATTCTGACTTAGTTAAATTATCACAGAAGTTCAGCTTCCTCAAACTAGGGTCCACAAACCCCAAACATCAGTTCTGGATGAACAGTAAGCTACTGTTCCTCGAAAACCCAGAATATCCGAATATTTGTCGGGTACATATCCGGATATCAATATCCGGATATCCATATTCGGATATCAACAGACCCTATATCCGGATATCAATATCTGGATATCATATCCGGATATCCATATCCGGATATTTCGCGACAGAATGCAATTTCTGCATTTCGCGAAGATATCCATCCAAAGGTTCCTCTTTTACCAATTACAGAAGCTTAAACATGCATTTCTAGGTGTGTTTGACATTACCCAACTTTAAGTTGTCAACTTTAACTCATTACATGCATCAAGGTTCCATTTTTAAACAAGGAAACACAAGGTCATAGTTGATGGAGCTTACCAACAACTCAAAACAGAGAAAGAATGCTCTTGGAGCTCACTCTTCAGCTCCAAGGGTAATGACTAGAAAGAAGAACGAAAATGGCACACTACCAAGGCTCCTTCTCACCAAAAATGGCTTCTTGAAGCCTCCAATGGCTTGAACAAAAACTCACACCAAGGAACGTACCAACTCAACACCTCACTAGCAGCATCTCACTTAGAACACAAAGCTTATCTCCCACCCACAAGTCTCAACCACACCCAAGCATAGCGTTTTGATGAAGAAAAAGTAGAGAAAAGTGGTTACTTTGGAGGTTTCAAAGAGAATTTAAAGGTGACAAGAAATGGAGACTGATCAGCAGTCCCAAAACTTCACGTAGAGTTAATAGCATGGCCTAGGGTTTTGAGCAACCCCTTATATATAGCCACTTAACAATTAAACACACAATATTAACATTAATTGCTACGCTTAGAATTTTAATCCCAAACTCAGGATTCTTAACCTACTCAATTTTACAAGAATTATTATATTTTTCTTATATTTTTCGCATCACCTTTCCGGTACGCGCTTTTCCCATAGCCAGTATCAGTTCTGGCACCAGTTCTCATTATTTTAACTTGAAATTCGTTTTAAAAGTCCTATATATTATTCTAGTAATATTCATGCACTTATTATAATTTTCTGGGATACTTTTTTGGTACGCATTTATTCCGACTAGCAGAATCTGCACTTTTTGTCAGAAAAGCGACTTTCAACATTATAACCACTTTCTATATTTAATTAATCCTCAATAATAATTATTATGGTCAATTATGGAATTATTTCCTAATTTCATATAATTAATCAATTAACTTCCTTAATTAACGGTGTGGGTTCTTACATTCACCTCACCTTTTTAAGGATTTTGTCCTCAAAATCAGAATATACCTATCTCTGAAGTCGGGATACTGCCGGAGAAACTCATCCTCTCGCTCCCAGGTACACTCCTCAGGAGTTCTTCCTGTCCACTGCACTTTGACCATTGGATTGATCTTGCTCCTCAGCTGCTTCTCGCCACGATCGAGAATCTTGAGTGTTCCGACGAGAGTTTTCAAGTTCTCCTGAACCTCCACATCATTCGGCTGCACCACGTGCGAAGGATCCGCTACACACTTCTGAGGCTGAGACACGTGAAACACGTCATGGATGTTGGCCAAGTTCGAAGGCAAGGCAAGCCGGTAGGCAACAGGTCCTACTATACCAAGGATCTGGTATGGCCCAATATATCGCGGGCTCAGCTTCCTCACTCCGAGTGCCCGTCCAACACCGGTGACAGGTGAAAGTTTCACAAACACGTGCTCACCCCACTGAACTCCAGTGGATGATGCTTAACATCATAATAACTCTTCTGGCGATTTTGCGCCTGCTTCAACTTTTCCTTGATCATCTGGATCTGCAGGGTGGTATCTTGGACAAAGTCCAAGCCAAACAATTCATGATCTCCAACCTGAGACCAACAGGTAGGAGTTCGACACCTCCTACCATACAACGCCTCGTAGGGCGCCATGCCCAGGCTAGCATGAAAGTTGTTGTTGTAAGAAAACTCATCCAACGGAAGGTACCTATCCCATGCTGAGCCCTGCTCCAACATGCAAGCCTGCAACATGTCCTTAGAGGTCTAGATGGTCCTCTCAGTCTGAGGGTGATAGGTTGTACTCAGTCTCAACTGCGTACCAAAAGCCTCCTGCAGCGCCTCCCAGAACCGAGATGTGAACTTCGGGTCCCTATCACTAATGATACTCTCGGGCACCCCGTTAAGTCTCACAATCTCGCGAAGATAAAGTCTGGCCAACTGCTCTGTAGTGAAGCTCACCTTCACTGGAAGAAAGTGGGCAGACTTCGTCAGTCTGTCCACAATGACCCAGATAGAGTCACAACTCGCCTGAGTCTTAGGCAAACCCACTACGAAGTCCATGGAAATGCTCTCCCATTTCCATTCCGAAATCTCAAGAGGTTGAAGTTTACCAGACGGCTTCTGGTGTTCAATCTTCATCTTTTGGCAGATCAAACACTTGTACACATAAACAGCTATGTCCTTCTTCATTCCTGGCCACCAGAATTTTCCCTTCAGGTCTTGATACATCTTTGTAGCACCAGGGTGAACAGTAAACTGACCCTTATGGGCCTCTGCCATAACCTTTTCGGTCAAAGGACCTCGAGGAACAACAATTCGCTTCTGAAACAACAGAAGTCCATCCTCATTCCAAGACACACCATCTTGGTTCTTCACGTAATCGAGACACTCTCTCTGCACTTGCGCCTCTTGGATCTTGTCAATAAGCTCATTCCTGACTCTCACAGTCTCCATCTCGAGAAGTGAACCCCCAAATAAAGAAGCCACCTTCAGATCTCGAAACTTCTCTATGATGTCGAAGTCACCCATCGTCAAACTGGATAGACTCACGGATTTCTGACTCAAAGCATCAGCTACCACATTGGCCTTGCTAGGATGGTACTTCAACTCAAAGTCGTAGTCCTTCAGAAACTCCATCAATCTCCTCTGCCTCATGTTCAACTCCTTCTGATCAAACAGATACTTCAAGCTCTTATGGTCACTGAACACAGCAAACTGCATACCGAACAGATAATGCCTCCAAATCTTGAAAGCAAAAACAATCGCAGCCAACTCCAAATCATGAGTCGGGTAGTTCTCCTCATGAGGTTTCAACTGTCTCGAAGCAAAAGCAACAGCTCTACCAAACTGCATCAAAACACAGCCCAGTCCTTTTCCAGATGCATCACAGTAAAGCTCAAACTGCTCCTCAGGATCAGGAAGGATCAACACCGGTGAAGTCGTTAATCTGTTATTCAACTCCTAAAAGCAATCCTCACACTCGCGAGTCCACACAGATGGAGTCTTCTTTCGGGTAAGGCGAGTAAAAGGGAGAACCATCGTGGAGAATCCCTTGATGAACCTCCGACAGTAACCTGCCAAACCTAAGAAGCTCCTCACTTTCGTAACTGTCTTGGGTCTCTCCCAATCCAGCACGGCCTCGATCTTGTTGGGATCTACTGCAACCCCATCTGCTGAAATCACATGCCCCAAAAATTTGACTGATTTGTGCCAAAACTCACACTTAGAAGGCTTAGCATAAAGCTTTTTCTCCTTCAGCACTTGCAGAACAATCCTCAGATGCTCTGCATG
Organism: Gastrolobium bilobum; assembly: GCF_033153095.1. Taxonomy (NCBI): domain Eukaryota; kingdom Viridiplantae; phylum Streptophyta; class Magnoliopsida; order Fabales; family Fabaceae; genus Gastrolobium; species Gastrolobium bilobum. Next base: position 198,300 of record NW_026897089.1, on the reverse strand, counting down.
CTCCTCCTCAGTCTTGAAGTAAATCAGAATGTCGTCAATGAAGACAATCACAAACTGATCCAGATACGGCTGGAAAATCTTGTTCATGTAATCCATGAACACAGTGGGTGCATTTGTGAGTCCAAAAGGAATCACCAAATACTCAAAGTGACCGTATCTCGAACGAAAAACGGTCTTAAGGACATCCTCCGGCTTCACCCGAATCTGATGGTATCCGGACCGGATATCAATCTTCGAATACATGCAAGCACCCCTAAGCTCATCTAACAGAGCGTCAATCCGAGGAAGGGGATACTTGTTCTTGATCGTCACCTTGTTCAACTGCCTGTAGTCGGTGCATAATCGCATTGTCCCGTCCTTCTTCTTCACGAAGATAACCGGTGCTCCCCAAGGAGACACACTCGATCAAATGAAATCTTTCGCTGAAAGATCCTCAATATGCTTCTTCAGCTCTGCCAACTCTGGTGGCGACATCCGATATGGAGCTAATGAAATAGGCCCCACACCAGGCAACAAGTCAATAGAGAACTCTATCTCCCTCTGAGGCAGAAACTCAGGCATCTCCTCCGGAAACACTCCGAAGAATTCCCTCACCACAGGAATGCCAGTGATATCCTCCTGTGTCCCACTCACCAAACCTCCCAACATGACATATCTGAATGCCCCTGCTCTCAAGGCCTTCCTAGCCTTCAGCAAAGAAATAAATGGCGAGGAACTAGCTGTGGAATCACACGGAGACATCACCACGCACTTCGCAGAGCAATCAATCAATGCACAGTTTATGGACAACCAATCCATGCCCAGAATAATCTCCAAGTTGGCCATCAGCAATCCTATCAGATCTACCGAGAACTCACAGCCATCCCACTGAAACGCTACATCGCATTGAACAGTGGTAGCATCACACTTTTCTCCTGTGGCGGTAGTCACCCGCAACGGTGGAGAAAACGCGGACATGGGCAACTCAAGCCCCAAAGCAATCAGGGTTGCAACAAAGGAATGCGTAGCCCCGGAATCAAACAGAACATCAACTGATGAATCACCAATAGACACAGTACCTTTGACAAGGTTCGGAGCTCTATCCGACTGCTAGCGATCCAACGTGTACACACGTCCAAAAACAGGTGGCACTGCATGTGCCGAAGTAGATGCACAAGGAACCGTCTGCAAATGAACTGCCTGAACCACTGCAACTATCACCGTCGACGACGGACAGTCTCTAGAAAAGTGGCCCTCCTTGCCACATTGGAAGCATACCAACTGCCCCGAAGCACAATGTCCTACATGCTTCTTTCCACACCCCGAACATCTAGGAGTGGAAGGAGGCCTAACAAAGCTCCCCTGCAGCGGAGAAGTCCTCTTGAACTGACCAGGCGCCTGCCTAGTCGTAAACTGCTTTCCCTTGCCTTTCGGACCAAACTTCCTGTCTCTCCAGGAAGTGGAAGTGGAAGTGGGAGTGGAACTACCAGTCCCCTTCACCTTAGTAACCTTGGCCCTCTTGGCCTTGCTCGTGATGCAGACATCCTCGATGTCCCAGCACTGCTGCACAAGTGTCCCAAAGTCTCTTGAAGCTTCTCCAGCAAGACGATCAGCAATATCCTCACTAAGTCCCCTGCGGAACTTAGCATCCAAGAAAATCGGAGTAGGCAAAACCATCCGAAAGTGTGCAAACTTTACCAGCTCATTAAACTTGGCCAGGTACTCGTCAACAGACAACGAGCCCTGAACCAACCTGTCGGACTCCCCCTATTTCCTTTCCTGCATATCATACGGGGAGTACCGACCCAGAAAACAATCCTCAAAGAATGGCCACGTCAAGACATGACCCTGCATCTCGAAAGCACGAGAGATGTTCATCCACCACTCATGGGCATCGCCCTCCAGCATATAAGTAGAAAACATCAACTTCTGCGTTTCAGTACACTGCATGACCCGGAATATCTTGTCCAGCGCCTGAAGCCATCTCGCTGCAGCAATAGGATCATAAGACCCATCAAAAGTAGGTGGCTTATGCTTGCAAAAAGCATTAAGCTGGCGATCAATCACATCACGATCCTCAGCAGGCTCCAAAAAGGGTTTCATCACCCCTGTGACATGAGTAGCACTACCAATGTGACTCAGGCTCTCATCCTGAACACTAAGTGGAGGCGGTTTCGTGTCCTCGGTTTAGCCATTGTTTGTTCCACCAAGTCCCGTGGAGGGACGGTTATATGCATAATGTGTTTTCTTGTATTGTTTTACTGAAATGCTATTGAACTGTTAAGTGCAAATTCTATATGATATGTATGTGATGTTCCACCTAGATAGGAAGCCACAGGGTGGTCCTGTGGGTGGGTACAGCATGGGCGTGTACTTTTGTGGGTAATAGACGTATTCCTACATTTCTCTAATCAGTAGAATAGTTATAACACACATGACATGAATATCTGCTACATTGCACTGATTTTGGAACTGATATTGAATTAATGCTTTTAGAACTTATATTGCACATGTAAGTGAGGTTGGGGTGGAAGATCCTTTAGGACCCCTTGTTTTACTGAGATTTTGGTTTAGAGATCTCACCCACGTTTGGGGCACCATTTCAGGTTCAGGTAATGCGGGGGTTGAGACCTCTAGCGGCAGGAGATCGGAGCTTAGCTGATTGCATGCTATTATGATGATTTTGCTGGGTGCTGACATTTCTTTATCTTTACTGTCATGTTATTTGATTTGAGACTGTTGTTGGGCGTTGTTGCCTTATTTGGTGAGCATGGGGATTGTCCTTGCCACATTGACTTGACTTTATGTTTTTAGTTGTTTCAAGTTGTATAATTGTATCAGGATTATGTCCGGACTACGTGTTGTAGATTTGTGACTTAGATACTCACTTATTTGTTTATGAGGTATTTCAGTTTGTTGTTTATTTGCAATTTACATACAGGCAATATTTTGAAAATGAATTAGGTAAATCAACTTGGTAATGATAATGACGTCACAATTGAACAGAAAAAGATATTCCGCAAAATTTTAATTAAATGTGGCTTAATACGATGACATGTTAACAAACCGGGTTAACGAGGGGTGTTACATTTTATGGTATCAGAGCACTTTATAGGGAAAAGCCTGTATGTATTGCAATAACACAGGATTGTTTGTTGCAAGTCTGTCTTGTGTGTTTCCTCTGTTGGGTTTTGCTATAATAATGCATGTGTGACCACATTGCGTGGGCCTGATCAACTCATTTTTTGTGTAACTTGTGCAGAGTCATGGTAAATCCTAGGAGAAGCCGCGAGACGAACGAGGATCAGCCGGATCCTGTCCTGACTGCATTGGCTGATATGCAAGGCGGCTCGACTAGCCGACCAGGAGGCCATGAGAATGGAAAACCAGGCTATGCTGGACGTCGTCAGAGAGGCGAACAAGAAAGCCACTGAGGATGTATTGGAGGCGAACCGCCTGGCGAACATGATTATGATGAGGGTCATGTTGGAGGAGATGATGGCTGGTCCTGCTGCTGGTCAGTTCCCTCCGCCACCACCTCCATTGCCACCACCACCTCCACTGTCACCTAGTCTGCAGGACGAGAGCCAAAGCCATGTTAAGGGAACTGGTCATACTACTAGGGTGATGGAGCCCTATGTGGAGCCTGCTGAGGATCGTGATATTATAGACCGTCGGCTTAATGCTTCCTGCAAGCATAAGCCACTTCCTTCGATAGGTCGCTTGATCCCATTGCTGCTGCGAGATGGCTGCAGGCATTGGAGAAGATCTTCCGGGTTATGCAATGTACTGACCCACAGAAGCTGATGTTCGCCACTTACATGCTGGAGGGGATGCACATGAGTGGTGGATGAACAGCTCTCGTGCCTATTAGATGCAAGGCCATGATATGACATGGCCATTCTTCGAGGACTGCTTTTTGGGCAGATACTTCCCTTATGATGCGCAGGAGAGGAAGCAGGGGGAGTTTGATAGATTGGTGCAGGGCTCTATGTCTGTTGACGAGTACCTGGCCAATTTTAACGAGCTTGTGAAGTTCACCCACTTTCGAATGGATGTGCCCACTCTGACTTTTTTGGCTTCTAAGTTCCGAAGGGGACTTAGTGAGGTGATTGCAGAGCATATTGCTGGAGCTGCATCGAGATATTTTGGTACACTGGTACAGCAGTGTAAGGACATTGAGGAAGTCTGCATTACGAGTAAGGCCAATAGGGCCAAGATTGCTGAGATGAAGGGAACTAGTGGTTCCACTTCTTGGAGAGACAGGAAGTTTGCCGGGAATGGCAAGTGGAAGTAGTTGGCGGCTAGGCAAGCGCCACATCAATTTAAGAGGACTTCTGCTCAGGGGAGTATAGCGAGACCTCCTACTCCCAGATGCTCGGGATGTGGGAAGGTTCATCTGGGGCCGTGTGCTACAGGCAAGACTATATGTTTCCAGTGTGGCAAGGAGGGCCACTATGCTAGAGAGTGTCTGTCGTCGACGGCGAGGGCTGCAGCCGTTCGGGCAGTTCCATTACAGATGGTTCCCCTTCCACTTACAGCAGCACCTATTGTGCCACCTGCCACGGGGCAGGTTTACACTTTGGATCGGTAGTAGTCGGACCGAGCTCCGAACCTTGTCAAAGGTACTGTTTCCATTGGTGGATCTTCTGTTGATGTATTGTTTGACTCCAGGGCTACGCATTCCTGCATTGCTACCCTGATTGCCACCGAAGAAAAATGTGATTCTACCACTATTCATCGTGATGTAGCGTTTCAGTGGGATAGCCGTGAGTTCTCGGTATATCTGATAGGATTGCTGATAGCCAATTGGGAGATTATTCTGGGCATGGATTGGTTGTCCAAAAATTGTGTGATGATTGACTGTTGTGCCAAGCGAGTGGTGATGTCTTCGTGTGACTCCACGTCTAGTTCCTCGCCTTATATATCATTACTGCAGGCTAGGAGAGCCTTGAGTGCAGGGGCATTCAGATATGTCATGTTGGGAGGTTTGGTGAGTGGGGCACAGGAGGATATCACTGGCATTCCTGTGGTGAGGGAATTCCTCGAGGTATTTCCTGAGGACATCCCTGAGTTTCCGCAGCAAAGGGAGATAGAGTTCTCCATTGACTTATTGCCTGGTGTGGGGCCCGTTTCATTGGCTCCATATCGGATGTCGCCACCAGAGCTGGCGAATCTGAAGAAGCACATTGAGGACCTTTCAGGGAAAGGCTTCATTCGAATGAGTGTGTCTCCATGGGGAGCACCGATCATTTTTGTGAAAAAGAAAGACGGGACTATGCGATTGTGCACCGACTACAGGCAGTTGAACAAGGTGACAATCAAGAACAAGTATCCCCTTCCGCGCATTGATGACCTGTTCGATCAACTGAAGGGTGCTTGTGTGTATTCGTAGATTGATCTTCGGTCTAGATACCATCAGATTCGGGTGAAGTCGGAGGATGTCCTGAAGACCGCGTTTCGTTCGAGATACGGTCACTATGAGTATTTGGTGATTCCTTTTGGACTCACCAATGCACCCGCAGTGTTCATGGATTACATGAACAGGATTTTCCAGCCGTACCTGGATCACTTTGTGATCGTCTTCATTGACGACATATTGATTTACTCCAAGACTGAGAAGGAACATGCTGAGTACTTGATGATTGTGTTGCAAGTGCTGAAGGAGAAAAAGCTTTATGCTAAGCCTTCCAAATGTGAATTTTGGCTCAAGTCCGTAAAGTTTTTGGGACATTTGATTTCTACAGAGGGAGTCGCAGTGGATCCTAACAAGATTGAGGTCGTTCTAGATTGGGAGAGGCCCAAGACAGTAACCGAAGTGAGGAGTTTTCTGGGTTTGGCAGGGTACTACCGGAGGTTCATCAAGGGATTTTCCATGCTAGTTCTACCATTGACTCGCCTTACCCACAAGGAGACTCCATTTGTGTGGACTCACGAGTGTGAGGAATGTTTCCCGGAGTTAAAGGAGAGACTGACTACCGCACCTGTGTTGGTCCTTCCTGATCCTGCTGAGGAATTTGAGTTGTACACCGACGCCTCCGGAAAGGGGCTCGGATGTGCATTGATGCAGTTGGGCAAGGTGATTGCCTATGCTTCGAGGAAGTTGAAGCCTCATGAGGAGAACTACCCGACTCATGATTTGGAGTTGGCTGCTATTGTGTTTGCTTTTGGAGGCATCATCTCTATGGCATGAAGTTTGCAGTGTTCAGTGATCACAAGAGTTTGAAGTACCTGTTCGATCAGAAGGAGCTGAACATGAGACAGAGGAGATGGATGGAGTATCTGAAGGACTACGACTTTAAGTTGAAGTACCATCCTGGCAAGGCCAATGTGGTAGCTGATTCTTTGAGTCGGAAATCCGTGAGTCTATCCAGTTTGACCATGGGTGATTATGATATCATCGAACAGTTTCGAGATCTGACGGCGACCTCTTTGTTTGGAGGTGTACTTCTCGAAATGGAAACCGTGCAAGTTGAGAACGAGCTCATGGAGAAGATTAAAGAGGCGCAAGTGCAAAGAGAGTGCCTAGATTATGTGAAGAACCAGGACGATGTGTCTTGGAATGAGGATGGACTATTGACCTTTCAGAAAAGGATTGTGGTTCCTCGAGGTCCGTTGACTGTTGAAGTGATGATAGAGGCTCATAAGGGCCAGTTTACTGTCCACCCTGGTGCTACAAAGATGTACCAAGATTTGAAGAGGAATTATTGGTGGCCGGGCATGAAGAAGGACATAGTTGTGTTTGTGTCTAAGTGTCTGATATGCCAGAAGGTAAAGATAGAACACCAGAAGTCGTCTGGTAAACTTCAACCTCTTGAGATTCCGGAATGGAAATGGGATAGCATTTCCATGGACTTCGTGGTGGAATTGCCGAATACTGAGGCTGGTTGCGACTCTATTTGGGTCATTGCGGACAGATTGACCAAGTCTGCCCACTTTCTTCCGGTGAAGGTGAGCTTCACTACTGAGTAGTTGGCGAAATTGCGAGACTTCACGGGGTGCCCGAGAGTATCATTAGTGATAGGGACCCGAAGTTCACATCTCGGTTCTGAGAGGCGCTGCAAGAGGCTTTTGGCACGCAGTTGAGACTGAGTACAGCCTATCACCCTCAGATTGACGGACAGACTGAGCGGACCATCCAGACAGTGGAGGACATGTTGAGGGCTTGCACTTTGGAGCAAGGTTCAGCATGGGATAGGTACCTGTCATTGGTTGATTTTCGTACAACAACAGTTTCAATGCTAGCTTGGGCATGGCACCCTACGAGGCGTTGTGTGGCAGGAGGTGTCGGACTCCTACCTGCTGATCTGAGGTTGGAGATAAGGAGTTGTTTTGATTGGACTTTGTCCAAGATACCACCCTGCAGATCTAGTTGATCAGGTAAAATTTGAAGAAGACGCAGAATTGCCTGAAGAGTTACTATGATGTGAGGCATTGTCCACTGGAGTTCAGTGAGGGTGAGCACGTGTTTGTTAGACTTTCACCTGTCACTGGTGTTGGTCGGGCACTCGGAGTGAGGAAGCTGAGCTCGCGATTCATTGGGCCCTACCAGATACTTGGTAGAGTAGGACCTGTTGCTTACCGGCTTACCTTGCATCTGAACTTGGCCAACATCCACGACGTGTTTCTCGTGTCTCATCTTCGCAAATATGTAGCGGATCCTTCGCACGAGGTGCAACCGGATGATGTGGAGGTTCGGGAGAACCTAAAGACCCCCGTCGGACCACTCAAGATTCTCGATCGTGGCGAGAAACAGCTGAGGAGCAAGATCATTCTGATGGTCAAAATGCAGTGGACTGGGAGAACTCTTGAGGAGTGCACTTGGGACCGAGAGGACGAGCTTCTCCGGCAGTATCCCGACTTTCGAGACATGTATGTTTCTGATTTTGAGGACAAAATCCTTAAAAAGGTGGGGTGAATGTAAGAACCCGCACCGTTAATTAAGGAAGTTAATTAATTAATTATGAGAAATTAGGAAATAATTCCATTATTAAACCTAATAATTATTATGAGGTCTAAATAATTATGGTAAGTGAGTAATAATGTTAGAAGTCGTTTTTCTAACGAAAAATGCAGATACCGGTTATGCTACTCGGTATAAATGCGTACGATGAAGTATCCCGAAAAATTAATATAAGTGCATGAATATTCTTAAAATATTATATAGGACTTGTAAAACGAGTTCCAAGCCAAAATAATGAGAACTGGTGCCAGAACTGATACTGGCTATGGAAAAGCGCATACCAGAAAGGTGCTGCGAAAAATAAAATAAAAATACGATAAATCTTAGAAAAATGATTAGGTTCAGAATCCTAAGTTTGGGATTAAAATGTTAAGCGTAGCTGTTAATGCTAATAATGAGTGATTAACTCTAAACCGCCTATAAATAGTGCATTTCACACAACCCTAGGCTGATTTCCTCAGTCTTTGTGCGTGAGTGGGCTGCTGAGTGTGAGTCTCCTTGCTGCCACCTTCATTCTTGATCACCCTTGCATAAAAAACTCTCCTAGTTACCTCTTTTTTCTTGATTTCTACATCCTTAAGCTTGTATACACTTGAGAGTTAGCATTGTAAGGAGGTGAGGGTGCATATTCCGAGTATTCAGCCACTGTGTGAGGTGTGGGGGGCTGTTACCTTTGGTTGTGGGGTTGGAAAACCATTTCCTTTCGCCCTTTGTGCTCCAAGGAGCCATCTTTGAAGAGAAAGAACCCATCTTTGTGTGCCATTTTCGTGCACCTTGTAGTTAGAATCTTTGGAGCTGGTTAGTGAACTCCAAGAGCAACCTTTTTCTGAGTTTGAGCCTTGGGTAAGTGTCACCAACCTTGATCATGAGTTTCCTTAGTTAAAAATGAAGCCTTGATGCATGTAATAGAATAAAGTTGATAACTTAAGGTTGGGTAAGGTTAAACACACATGTTTAAGCTTCTGAAATTGTGAAATGAACCACCTTTGGGAAGGATATCTCGCGAAATGCAAAACTGTATTTTATCGCAAAATATCCGGATATGATATCCGTATATTGATATCCGGATATGATATCCGTATATTGATATCCGGATATGGGGTCTTGAGGTATCCGAATATGGATATCCGGATATGTCCCCGACACATATCCGGATATTCTGGGTTTTCGAAGAACAGTAGCTGCACTGTTCATACAGAATGTTGTTATGGGTTTGTGGACCCTAGTTTGATGAAGTGAGACTTCTGTAATAATTGAACTAAGTCAGAATCAAGTGATTAAGGGCTTGTGGCTTTGTGAGAAGCCTTAAGACTTGAAAAGTAAAGGAAAGACGTTGTCTTTATGTCATATGCTTGTATGTTTGAATATTGATATGATTGCTGGTCCAAAACAGATTGTTATTCTACTGTGTTTGGGCTTTGAGCTTGTGTGGACTCTTGGCTTGGATTGTTAGCTTTCAAAGTAAGCTTTCGTGTCCTCGATTTAACCATTTTTTGTTCCACCAAGTCCCGTGGGGGGACGGTTATATGCATGATGTGTTTTCTTGTATTGTTTTACCGAAATGCTATTGAACTGTTAAGTACAAATGCTATATGATATGTATGTGGTGTTCCACCTAGATAGGAAGCCACAGGGTGGTCCTGTGGGCGGGAACAACATGGGCGTGTACTTTTGTGGGTAATAGACGTATTCCTGCATTTCTCTGATCAGTAGAATAGTTATAACACACATGACATGAATATCTGCTGCATTGCACTGATTTTGGAACTAATATTGAATTAATGCTTTTAGAACTTATATTGCACATGTAAGTGAGGTTGGGGTGGAAGATCCTTTAGGACCCCTTGTTTTACTGAGATTTCTGTTTAGAGATCTCACCCCACGTTTGGGGCACCATTTCAGGTTCAGGTAATGCGGGGGTTGAGACCTCTAGCGGCAGGAGATCGGAGCTTAGCTGATTGCATGGTATTATGATGATTTTGATGGGTGCTGACATTGCTTTATCTTTACTGTCATGTTATTTGATTTGAGACTGTTGTTGGGCGTTGTTGCCTTATTTGGTGAGCATGGGGATTGTCCTTGCCACATTGACTTGACTTTATGTTTTTAGTTGTTTCAAGTTGTATAATTGTATCAGGATTATGTCCGGACTACGTGTTGTAGATCCGTGACTTAGATACTCACTTATTTGTTTATGAGGTATTTCAGTTTGCTGTCTATTAGCAATTTACATACAGGCAATGTTTTGAAAATGAATTAGGTAAATCAACTTGGTAATGATAATGACGTCATAATTGAACAGAAAAGCAAAATTTTAATTAAGCGTGGCTTAATACGATGACATGTTAACAAACCGGGTTAACACGGGGTGTTACATTTTATGGTATCAGAGCACTTTCTAGGGAAAAGCCTGTATGTATTGCAATAACATAGGATTCTTTGTTGCGAGTCTGTCTTGTGCATTTCCTCTGTTGGGTTTTGCTATGATAATGCATGTGTGACCACATTGCGTGGGCCGAATCAACTCATTCTTTGTGTAACTTGTGCAGAGTCATGGTAAATCCTAGGAGAAGCCGCGAGACGAACGAGGATCAGCCGGATCCTGTCCTGACTGCATTGGCTGATATGCAAGGCGGCTCGACTAGCCGACCAGGAGGCCATGAGAATGGAAAACCAGGCTATGCTGGACGCCGTCAGAGAGGCGAACAGGAAAGCCACTGAGGATGTATTGGAGGCGAACCGCCTGGCGAACATGACTATGATGAGGGTCATGTTGGAGGAGATAAGGGTTGGTCCTGCTGTTGGTCAGTTCCCTCCGCCACCACCTCCACCTAGTCTGCAGGATGAGAGCCAGAGCCATGTTGAGGACACTGGTCATACTACTGGGGTGATGGAGCCCTATGTGGAGCCTTCTGAGGATCTTGATATTATAGACCGTCGGCTTAATGCTTTCTGCAAGCATAAGCCACTTCTTTCGATGGGTCGCTTGATCCCATTGCTGCTGCGAGATTGCTGCAGGCATTGGAGAAGATCTTCCGTGTTATGCAGTGTACTGACCCGCAGAAGCTGATGTTCGCCACTTACATGCTGGAGGGCGATGCACATGAGTGGTGGATGAACACCTCTCCTGCCTATGAGATGCAGGGTCATGTTATGACATGGCTATTCTTCGAGGACTGTTTTTTGGGCAGATACTTCCCTTATGATGCGCAGCAGAGGAAGCAGGGGGAGTTTGATAGATTGGTGTAGGGCTCGATGTATGTTGACGAGTACCTGGACAAGTTTAACGAGCTTGTGAAGTTCGCCCACTTTCGGATGGTTGTGCCCACTCTGACCTTTTTGGCTGCTAAGTTTCGCAGGGGACTTAGTGAGGTGATTGCAGAGCATATTGCTGGAGCTGCATCGAGAGATTTTGGTATACTGGTACAGGAGTGTAAGGACATTGAGGATGTCTGCATTACGAGTAAGGCCAAGAGGGCCAAGATTGTTGAGATGAAGGGAAATGGTGGTTCTACTTCTTGGAAAGACAGGAAGTTTGTCGGGAATGGCAAGGGGAAGTAGTTGGCGGCTAGGCAAGCGCCACATCAATTTAAGAGGACTTCTTCTCAGGGGAGTACAGCGAGACCTCCTACTCCTATATATATATATATATATATATATATATATATATATATATATATCTTATCATATCTAATCAAATCAAATATATCATTAGAAAACATCAGATCATTAGAATACATACCATATAGTCAACAAACATAACCTATATGAATGCAACTATACTGAGCATTTAACAGATACAAAGATATAGACATATAGATATCCAAACCATCATCCCACTGGGTTCAGGTGGAACTAACAAGATAGAAGGAAAACTCTTAAACCCAGACCTTACCTGAATATAAGCTTTCCAGTCAAACTTTGCTTGAATTCCCAGAACTAATCCTTCAACTGACTTTCTTTCACTTATTCACTTGATTGTTCACTAATACAAATGAACACAATCCATCGATCACCATATAGACTTAACTTAAATTTCAATGATTAACACTTTCAAGTGTCATATTTAAAGTTGGTGTTTCACAGTATCAATCCAATCCTTTCACGTATCAATTCATAGCAACACACAAGTCTTAATAATTTTTTTATAAGTCAACAAGTATACCCTTAACATAATTAACTCGTTATAGGCCGAATTGTTACCTAGTGCTTCATCTAGAAATTTCCTACAAAATGACATTGATTCACTTCAATATACTTATCATAAAAACCTATACACAACTTCTATCATTCATCACTTAACCAATTTACTTCATGCCTTAATTTTTTCAATATGGCCGAAAAACAACCACAAAGGAAACATAGGTTTTTCAAATTTCCAATGACAAATAGATATTCTATTTAGCTTCATCATGTATTAATAACATCAAAACTCTTCAATTTTAACAAAATTACACATTCAAATCTCATGTTTCATGGTAATTTTGTAAAATTACCATTTTAGCCCTAGTTATACAATATTGGTACATTTCCCAAAAATCACCAAAATCTTTCGAATTTTATTTCCAATCCAAATTTATCATTTTAATCACTTAATTATACCAAAATAATGCATTTCTCCAGTTAGGGTTAAAAACCGGACAATTATGTCAAATTACCATTTTACCCCCTACAGGAATTTTAACCTGAAATTTAGGATTTTCACTACATAAACCCTCTCAAGTCTCAACCATGATTAAACTCTTAATCAACTTTCAATCTCGCAATTCATAGATTTAACTTTTCATATAATCCAACTATACCCGTTAATGTACTTTTTCTCAAAAATCGCTATAGCAAGTTATAATAACACTACAACAGATTTCATCATTATTCAACATTTAGATATGTGGGTTATTATAACTATTGATAAGTTTAGCGTAAATCGTAGTGTATAAGACTTTTCGGCCTGCGAAGGTAGGAGTAAGGGTCAATTGACGTTGCAAAGAGTCTTATCTTTATATTTTTTCAAAGAGTCTGTTTCCCCAATTCGAATATGACTTACAAGTCATAAAAAGAAATCTTACCATTGCTTCAAGGCTCATCCTCGCCTATGGATATCATAAATAAAATTTAAAAAAATTAGCCAACCCCTGCCCCTCCCTCTTTCAGTTACTTCATCACTATTACTAATTTTTCAATGTTTTATTGTTCCTATGATCAATTTTCACACATACTCACATTTTTTTCTTCTATTTTTTGACACTTTTTTAATTAGCAGTATTATTATTTATATGCTTAAAAATTATATAAGTACAAGTTGAAAACAAAACAACAAGGGGTCATTGACTCAAGAGAATCAAGTCAAAATCCGATGGGCTGCTTGGGTTAATTGTTAGTGGCCATGGTTTGAGAATGGATAATACAAATGGGTTAATAACGAATTAGTGTTACCTTAAAGAGTTTTCCTTTCATGTGAATTTTTTATTTTTATTTTGGTGGACACCTTTCACGTGAATTAATTACTAAAGAGGAAAGAAAGTGTGCCACACATCAATTTATATTTTTAGGGTAGTGCCATTGCACATTGGCATTATTTAAGACATCACTTAATATGCGCGTTTTACAAAAGCATCATAAAATATTTTCATAAAATATTAATTTAATGTACTTCAAGAGATGATAACGTAAATGTTGATTTAGGGTGTGCATGACAACCATTCTATTCTTTGGAACTGTTTCTGAAAAGAAATAATTCTTTTCTATTTCTGTTCCTTGTAACAGTTTCTAAGAAAAAAACGTGTTGATAACACAACAAATAATAGAATGCAAAATCATTCATATTAAGCATAAATTTTTTTCGAATCAACACTTTCCTCTTCATATGGTTGTGGCATGGTGGTGGTGGCGGCAGCGGCGGTGGCGTGGTAGTGGTGGCGAGGTGGTGGTGGTAGTGATGGCAAGATAGTAGTGGTGACGGCAGTGGCTGCAACGATGGTGGTGGTAGTGGTGGCGATGGTGGTGGTGGTAATGGTGGCAGTGGTGGTAGCGGTTTTGGTGGTGGTGATAGCATGATGGTGGTGGTGGCGACAGTGGTTGAGACGATGATAGTGATGGTGGTGATGGCGATGATGGTAGTGATGGTAGCATGGTTGTAGTGGTGGTGGTGGAGATGGTGTGGTGGTGGTAGTGGCGACGACAGTGGCGGTGGCTTGGTGGTGGTGGTGAAGGCAGTGGCTGCGGCGATGATGGTGGTGATGGCAATGGCGGTTGTGGTGATAATGGTGGTGACGGTGGCATGATAATAGTGATGGTGGCAGTGGCATCATCGTGGTGGTGGTGACGACGACAGTGGTGGTCTTTTTAGGATGGTGGTGGTGATAATGGTAGTGGTGGTGAGTGATTGAGAGAGAAAACTGTTTTTCATTTTGTGCCCGGGAACAAAAAGGTAGAAATTTCTTGATTCTTTTTTATTTCTCAGCGCAGAAATTGAACCGGTTCATTCTCAGGAACAAAAAAATAAACTAATTTTGTCAAACATTGTTTCTATCTATTTCTGTTCCAAGAACAAAAATTAAAAAAAAAAAAAATAATTCTGTGGGAAGGTTATCATGCACACCTTAATATTGGATAATATTAACAATATAGTTCAATAATATTTTCAAATAGATAATCACACTTCAAATTATAAATCAGAATCAAGTTGCACCAAAAGAGAGACCTAGAGCTATTCAATCATAAAACAAACAGTCAAACTAGAATACCAATTGAAGCAAACAGGAAGAGTACCAACTAGAAACTCATCCAACTATTAAAAAAATTGCAAGAAAAGGGATTAATGAACATTAAGTAACCAACCATAAAGAAGATCATGAGAAGATGGGTAAGAGAAAAACCACATGCATGAAAAATGCACACTTAAAACCATGCTAATTAAATAAATATGATTAAAATCCATCATGGACAGTAAAAGTCATGAAGAAAATTCTAACACGAAAAATTCATAGTAAACTTCACCATACTCAGAGATTGAACATGGAATCAAATCTCAGTGTCAAAAATAGCAAGAATCAATATTAAGTTTTTCATGAATCTGAAAAACTTGTTAAACAAAACTTCACAAGAGGGAAGAGGTTTAGTATCAAAGGACAAAACGAAGGAGTAGACTTGTTGTTTAACACTGTTTCAATTTGAATAGAATAGTAACAAGAACATTTCTCCCTTTATAACCCAAAACCAAAGGAATGTGAATATGAAATGCATACCAAGGCTAAATTTTAGAAACAGAGATAGATTTTTCTAGGATCAAAACTGAAATTGGGGAAATTAGGTTTTGAATTGAAGAAACAAAATAGACTTGTAAATTGCGATCAAAATGTGAGTACAATATTTACTTAGGGTTGATCCGCGGGTGAGCTTAACCCAACCCAATAGATAAAAAATATCATATAGGATTAGGGCTGAAAAATATCCAATATAGATGGGGGCTAAAAAATGAAAGGGTTGGAAATAGGGCTTTATGAGCTAGCTATGTTATGCGCTCTGCCCATTTTGTCATCTTTATCCGTAGTATTAGAGATTCGATACATTATATGGAAAAAGTGACCCATTTATTTACATTTATTCTACCAAATCTTTTATAATTAAATTCACACGAGTTTTATTTTTTCTACTTTAATAAGGACTCCTACGACAAGAATACTAAAGATATGCTCCTAATTGCCATGGACTCACCCGCTACGAGTTCTTGAATTTCTTGTTCCTCGATCATGTCAATGATCCCGTGTTCCGTTTTAAACTTGTACTTGTATATTTTCAAGCATGTAATAATAGGAAAATGTTATTTTATTTATCTCTTTTTTTACCAACTTTTGTCTCCTATTTTAAAATATCATTACATCAGAATCTCAACTAATCTTTATCTTTCTCTCTCTTCTTGAGATTCTGATCTAATGTTTTTAGAGAATGATAAACAAATATACGCAGAAAAAATAGTAAGTAGAATAACATAATAATAATAATAATAATAATAAGGGATAGTTATTCTGCCTACTCATATTTTGCCTACTTTTACCTACCTCTTTCAATATCATTAGATTACAATCTCATCTAACGGTTGAGATTTATGAGATAAAATCAACCATTTTATCTCTTTCTCTTTCTCATTGTCCCTCCCCCTTCCTCTCTTCCTCGGCGAGATGGTGACAACAATCATCATAATCCCGAAACATTTTTGCTGTTTCTCTTTTTAGGCTAATCCATATAATTCTTTTTTTATAAAAAGTGTTATTTCCACTAATATTATCAGGGGTAAAAGAAACGTAATATACTAATCAATTAAACAAACAATCAAACAATCCTAAAAAATTTAATCATCTTTGCTTTTTATTTCTTTGGTTACAATCTTTGCTATTTCCTTAATTCATTAGAGAAAAAAAATCAAAATTCAAACTATATCTTATCCAGCACTGCCGCTGCAGATTGTAAGAACCTGCACCGTTAAATTAGGAATTTAATTAATTAATTATGAGATAATTCCATAATTGATCCTAATAATTATGAGAAGGCTTAAATAATTATAGTAAGTGATTATTAATGTTGAAAGTCGCTTTTCTGACGAAAAGTACAGATACCGGTTCTGCCTCACGGTATAAATGCGTACCGATGAAGTATCCCGAAAAATTAAGAAAAGTATGTAGATGTCACTAGAATAATATATAGGACTAGCATAACAAGTTTCAGGTCAAAATAATGAGAACTGGTGTCAGAACTGATACTGGCTACGTAAAAGCGCGCACCGGAAAAGTGCTGCGAAAAATAAAATAAAAATATGAAAAATCTTAGAAAAATGACTAGTTCAGAATCCTAAGTTTGGGATTAAAATGATAAGCGTAGATATTAGCGCTAATGCAGTGCGATTAAAACTTAAGTAGCTATATATAGATAAGGGCACATGATCCTAGGTCATTTGGTGCCTGCTACGTGAATCATTTCGGAAGGCTCAGCTGCTGCCACCTTTTCCCTTGGTCACCTTTTCTTGAAAACGTCCCAAGTCTCCATCTTTCCTCTTATTTTCTTTACCTAAACACTTGGTTGGGTGTGGGTTAGCATTGTGAGGGAGAGGAGTGTCCCATTTATGATTTCCAGCCACTGTCTTGGTGAAATGTGAGCTGAGTTTCATTGTCTTGAGTTGTGGGAACCATTTCCTTGTGTGTTGAAGCTTCAAGAAGCTTTCTTGGTAGAGAAATGACCCATCTTGAAGTGTACATTTTCGTGGTTGTGCCATAGCTGATTTTTGGAGCTGACTTGAGAGCTCCAAGAGCATCTCTAGCTTCTGTTTTGAAGCCTTGGGTATGTTTCTTACCTTGATCATGAGTTTTCCTTGTTTAAAGGTTGAGTCTTGGCATGTTAATGAGTTGAATGGGTAACCAACCTGACCATGAACCTAATAATGAATAAAAATGCATGCTTGGACGTACTATTGGGTTAAAAATGCAACCTTGAAGTGATATCTTCGCGAAATGCAGAAACTGCATTCTGTCGTGAAATATCCGGATATGATATCCAGATATTGATATCCGGATATGGGGCTTGTAATATATATCCGGATATGGATATTCGGATATGGTATCCGGATATGGATATCTGGATATGCCCCCGACAAATATCCGAATATTCTAGAAATTTCGAGTCAGTGGCGGTTATGTTCTGACAGAACTGTATTATGGGTTTATGGACCCATGATTGGTTAAGTTGAACCTCTGTATTAATTAGCTAAGTCAGAATCAAAGTGATTTAGGGCTTATGGCTTTGTGAGAAGCCTAAAGACATGAAACGTAAAAGGAAAGCGTTGTCTTTATCTTATGCTTGTAGATTATGATTGTTGATATGATTGTTGATATGATTGCTGGTCTAAAATAGATTGTAATTTTGTTGTTTGTGGACTTTGAGCTTGGTTGGATAGTTAGCTTGCGAGGTAAGCTTTCGTGTCCTCGGTTTAGCCATTGTTGGTTCCCCCATACCCCATGGGGGGATAGTTTATATGCATTATGTGTTTTCATGTATTTATCTTTGAAATGCTGTTGAGCTGTTATGTGCAAGTGCTTATAATATGCATGTGTTGTTCCACCTAGACGGTAAGCCTGTCTATGTAGTAGACATACCATAGGGTGATTCTGTGAGTGGGTGCAAGTAGTGTGACTTGCACTGATTGTAAGTAATAGACGTATGTAAATCCTGCATTTCTCTGGCCAGTAGAATAGTTGACACACAAGACATGATTATTCTGCTGCATTGTACTGATTTGGAACTTATATTATATTACTGCTTTTGGAACTTATATTGCATGCACATGTAAGTGAGCTTGGGGTGGAGAAATCCTTGAGGACCCCTTGTCTTACTGAGATTTTTGTTTAGAGATCTCACCCCGCGTTTGGGGCACATATTTCAGGTTCAGGTAACTCGGGGGTTGAGACCTCGGACGGCAGGAGGCCGGAGCTGAGTTGAGATTATGCTTTTATGATGATATGCTTGGATGCTGACCTGCTTTATATTTATTATCATGTTGTTGTTGTTGTTGTGACTCTTTGGGCTTTGTTGCCTTATTTGGTGAGCATGGGGGTTGTCCATGCCACATTGATTGGCTATGTTTATTTCAGTGTTGAGTTGTATAATTGTATCAGGATATTATCCCGACTACGTGTGGTAAATCCGTGACTTAGATACTCACTTAATTATATATTATGAGGTTATTCAGTGTAGTTAGCTGTTTATTTGCAATTACATACAGGCAGCATTTTGAATATGATTAAGTAATCAACTTGGTTAATAATAATGACGTCATAATTGAAAAGAAAAAGTTTATTCCGCATTTTTATTAAGCGCTGCTTAATACGATGATATGATAACAAACCGGGTATACCCGGGGTGTTACACAGATCCTGGTGAGAGAAACCGAAAATCTACTGCAAAGACTCACCGTAGTGGATGCGCCGTCGTCGACGACGACGGCAGGCGGAAGAGTCCTCCCATCGGCGATTACAATATTTTTTGGTTTCAGAAAAATTGACATCATTAAATAAGAAGACA
Source organism: Gastrolobium bilobum (assembly GCF_033153095.1). Taxonomy (NCBI): domain Eukaryota; kingdom Viridiplantae; phylum Streptophyta; class Magnoliopsida; order Fabales; family Fabaceae; genus Gastrolobium; species Gastrolobium bilobum. The sequence goes on along the minus strand of NW_026897089.1, from coordinate 179,291 downwards.
TCATTTTATTCATTTAAATTAGATTTTTCTGAAACCGCTTTGCGAAGTGTAGCCAAAGTGTTGTGGGATTGTGCCCTCTTGATTCGGATTTCATCCCTTCTTCCAGCTTTTTCCAAAGGGGTAACAATTGGTTGTGCTAAAGGAAAGTGAAAAGGTATTGGCGAAGAAGTCATGGATGATCTGATATAGATTGAAAAGAGAGAAAGCTAAGCTAGCTAACGAAGGGGTTGGGATTCGTCTCGCCCTAGTACACCAACCAGGAACGGTAAAATCGTTTCAATATTCGGAGTAGAGAAATGGGAGGAGAGAGAAAGGGTGAGGGACAATGAGAGGGAGGAAGGTGTAAAATGATTGATTTTATATCATGAATTTTCACCGTTTGATCAGATTGTAATATAACGATATTGAAAGAGATAGGCAAAAGTAGACAAAATATGAGTAGGCAGAATAACTTATCCCTAATAATAATGATACTTATAATTAAAAAAAAGAAAATGTTATAGTTACTACCTATTTTTTTTACTACTTGTTACTACCAAATCTTAACCGTAGATTTTTATCAATCTAACGGTTAAGATTGGAGAATGTTAGCGGTAGCTTCTGTGTTAAATTTGATCATGGACCACAAGAGGCACGTTGGAAGATTGATAACAATGATGGAGCAATTAATGGTGAGAGTTGAAACGTACAAATAATAGCGAATAATTATTTGATAATAGTTATAGAGTAATTAATGGGGAGAAGGGAGGGGTTGCACGGCTAGCGCCTAACCACGTGACATCAGGTCCATTTTTATGGGGAAAACTACTTCATTTGGTAGGATATGTTTTATCCTTAATTTTTTTTAGGGGAAATATCTGTTTATAAATTTTTTTTAAATTTTTTTACAAATTATACTATGTTCTCCCGGGAGAACATAGTGTAACCAGTGTTCTTCCGGAAAAAGACAGTGTAGTTTGTAAGAGTTTGTAAACAAAAAAGTTTATAAACAAAAAAGTTTGTAAACAAAAAAGTTTGTAAATATAACATGTCCCAATTTTTTATACCTATTTGTTTGTCAATCTCCTATTAATTTTCACATATTTAATTTGAATTACTCATTTTTAATGTATTCATTATATATATTCAAATCTGCCAGGTATCTTAATAATGAATTAGATTATCTACAAACACTTAAGGATCAAATTAAACTCATAATGGATTCTTGTGATAAGAGACATATTAAAGATATATAAAAACCATTAATAAACTTTCACTTACTAACTTAAGTTTTTAGGATGAAATGATTTTTCATAATCTTCCAATTGGATCCTTCTCAATAAGATGATGGACTGTTTTCTTGAACCCATGAACACATATAACCCAAAAAAATAAAATACTTCCCCATATGCAAAATTTCTAATAGCCACTTCAATACAAACACTTAAGGATCAAATTAAACTCATTAGAGGATATTTATGTAGAGAAGAGATCAAGCAAAATCAAACAAAGAAATGAATTATTGTGTCGTCTTTTTCTTATTTCTCCTTTACTTTTTTAGCATTTGGTTTGGTGTATTCAATACCAGAGTTGTTTTATAGTTTTCGATTGAAAACAAGAATCCAGATTCATTATACAAGATATTAATTTTCACATATTTGAATTACTTATTTTGAATGTATTCACTATATAAATTCAAATCTGCCAGGTATCTTAATAATGAATTACTTATTATCTACTATTTGAATGCTCATATGGAGAAAAGTTATCTTTCCAACACAGCCATAATAAATAAAATTAGTAATAATTAATACAAATACATTTAAAGTATAAAAATTAATATTATTAAAAAAATATCAGATTACATGTGTTTAATAAGTTAGATTATCTACTATTTGAATTCTTTGCACATTTTGGAGAATAGTCCAAAAATTCGTGTATAATTTATTCCTTTAGTACTTATCTCTTTCATTCAAATATGTACTTTTTATCATTTCATTTATAAAAAAATTGAGTCCGTTATGTTTTTTCTCTTCTTTAAACTATTTTTTTTTTCTGGTGTAACCTGGAGAGTATCCTCATTCAACCTTCTTCGGTCACCTTGTTCTCGGAGTATGGCCCGAAGGCTACCCCTCATTGAAACAGCGGGTGCATTGAGTTTCGCTACCGAGGAAGGATGAGACTAATCCCCCTTCGAGGACACCCCTAAAGATTTTTCAAGAACTTGCTTGAGACAACGTTTGAACCGTGACCCAAGCAAATCCTTGGAAGCTCCATTGAACCCCTGAGCTACCCTTGAGGGTTTTCTTTTTTTTTTGGAGTTACCCAACCCTAATTATCTCTTTGAGACGAGTTGGCTCCCTCCGGTATCCCCACGAGCTTCGACTCTTTGAGCCGGCTATGGGACTAATCCGGAGTGCGGGAGAACAGTGATGGCTAAAGGTTCAGCCCCCTACCCAAGAATGCATTCAGCGGGAATCGAACACATATCCAACCCCACTAACTCAGCGCCAAATTACCAACTGAGCTGCACCCATTGGGTTCCTTGAGGGTTTTCTTTAAACTATTTTTAATTTAATCAGTAGAGAGAAAATATTTCATCATCGAACATAAATTTTACCGTTCTATTTTTTTTTTTTTTTTTTGGAGTTACCCAACCCTAATTATCTCTTTGAGACGAGTTGGCTCCCTCCGGTATCCCCACGAGCTTCGACTCTTTGAGCCGGCTATGAGACTAATCCGGAGTGCGGGGGGAACAGTGATGGCTAAAGGTTCAGCCCCCTCCCCAAGAATGCATTCAGCGGAAATCGAATACATATCCAACCCCACTAACTCAGCGCCAAATTACCAACTGAGCTGCACCTATTGGGTAATTTTACCGTTCTATCTTCATTAAAGTTATATTTGAATACTATTTTTGTTCTTTACTTATTCTATTAAACGATATAATACGATTAAAACAAAATATACATTGATAAGCTTCATATGTTACGATTGCTGTTTGGTTTGAAATTCAGCGGCTCACCAGAGTCGTTTGAAAAGCACAATCTGATTTTGTTTATAAATATCATAATTTTTATATTTTCAACGGTATTTGCATTAATTATTATTAAATATATTTATTATGGCTTAGTTTGAAAGTTTACTATTCTCTTTCTACAAATGAGCAAAGAAATCAAATAGTAGACTATAATTAACTCATAATTAAGATACTCAATTCCAAATAATGAATTCAAATATTCGAATAGTAATATCATATGAATTATGAAATGAACGTGCATCCTTGTTTTCAATTGAGAACTATAAATTGACCCTCATGCTGAGTAAAATTAAACCAAAAGGTTAAGAAGGGAACGAGAAATAAGAAAAAGATATCACAATGGTTCATTTCTCTGTTAGATCTTGCTTGATTTTTGTTTTTGTGTTGGCATTTCTTTTACTTGTTGAGTCTTCCAATAGAGTTGTGGAAGTAAATGTCATCTGCAATAAAACCGAAAATCCTTCATTTTGTTTAAGCCTCCTTAACTCGAAGCCTGGTGGAGCAGTTGGTGAAGATCTCGTTAACCTTACCCGATACACCATTGATGTAGTTCGTGCCAATGTCACCAACACAATCAAATATATCAATCGGTTGATCAAAAATAGTACTAGTGATCCTAAGGAAAGAGAGCATTACCAATTGTGTTTGTCACAATTCAATTACGCCCTTGATGCTGCCGAGTATACTCAACAAATGTTAAATTCGAGAAATTACCTTAACGTGCACGTGGCTGCAAGTGATGTCATGACGGACGCTGATTTGTGTGCTTTAGGATTGTCATCATCAAATCCTCCATTTCATGATGCATCCTTGCTTGCCAAATATGTTTCCATTGTCGACCAGATTGTTCAGATAATTCTCATTATGACAAATTATCTGATGCATTAGTAGTTTCCTTTCTAATTTATATTACTTTTACTTTAAGTCTTTGTTCCTATCTATTGCCTTTTATGTTAAAGCTGGTGTCTTTGTGATCTTGCAATTAATAAAGTTTATGTTTTTCTTCTTATTTCTTATCATATTCTAGTTTCATTAATATCAACTGTTAATGAGTTTACAAAGTACTATATTTCAAATGTTGCTGCTTTCAAGGGGGGATAAGTTACTGAACTTTACTGCAAATAGCTATTTTTAAATTTTACGATTCGACACGATATATGATACAAAATACCTGATTCGATATGATTCATGATATACGATATATGAAACAAAATACCGACTAAACGATACACAATACGTATTACGATTAAACAACCTTATTCGCTTTTCTACAATTCAGCTTCCATCCTCTTTTGTGGTGATGGGATTAACAATAGGATAAATACATTAGGTATAAACCAATCCTACAATTAGAGTTTGGACAATCCTCCGGTGGGATGACATTCACACATTTTACGGGGAGTTTTAGTCTCTAGATAAAATCTATTCAATCCATAGAAAGGTAGCCTTGAACTTCAAGAATTTGGATAATTAACCCAATAAATACTCGGATATATCCCCACTCATATCCGGATATATGAAACCTCCATCAATTATTTATTTCATCGCTATTATTAATTTTTCAATGTTCTCTTTCATTGTCCCCATGATCAATTTTAACACATTTTCCAAAAAACAATTTGACATTTTTTTAATAGCAGTATTATTATTATATACTTAAAAAATAATATAAGTACTAGTTGAAAACAGAAGAACAAGGGGTCATTGACTTCTAGAGGTTACTGTTAAAATACGATGGGTTGCAGTCCAATTTGGGTTCAATGTTGGTGGCCATTCCCGGGATAAATGGGTAAATGACAATTAATGGTACAGTAAAGAGTTTTCCTTTCCCATGTATTAATTACCAAAGAGGAAGGAAAGTGTGCCACACATCAATTTATTTTTTTAAGGTGCTGCCATTGTGCATTGGCATCTTACAAGGCATCACTTGATATGCGCGTCTTACACAAAGTCATTACTTCAAATAATATAGCCTATTTGGATCTTGTCTTTTTTTTTTTTTTATATTAGAAGTTACTTATAAGGTAAAGCTAAAAAAAAAAGAGCTTAAAAAAAACTAAAAGTTGTTTGATAATTACATAAAAGTTTTAATTTAAAAGTTGCTTAAAAGCACATATTTTCAGAAAATTATCTTCCTTTCTATCTTTTTAACTCTTCATTCAAAAAAAAAAAACACACAATTCAAGAAAAGCAGGCAGGTTAAAAAAAAAGCTCCTCCTAGGAGCTTTTAGCTTTCTGGTTGTTTTTTTCATTATAAAAAAAAGAGCTTTTTATTATAAGAATTTTTCTCAAAAGCTGTTTGGCCTATCTTATATTTATAAATAATTTCTAGCTTAAAAAGAGAGGATCTAAACAGGCACTAAGTAATGGTCCTTACGTATAATAGACCTCACTCAAACACCATTGACCATAGGCCTTATGTATAATAAAGAAAAGAAAACCATAATAAGCTTAGGAGTACAAGAAACTATAAAAAGAAATTAGAAAATAATGAAATAAAACCAGTTCACTTATGTAAGGGAGTTAGATCTGGGTCAGGGGATAGAATAGTGATTTAGAGAGAGAAAGAGAAGGAGTTTGTCCAACGATTTTCTGAATATCTTCATTCACGCCCCCCTCATGGGCTATATAGCTAATCTGTTACAATCATTTCCCTTGTTTTCTGTTAATTTCTAATTACGTAAAATAACAAGTAAAAATACTAATTGGGCCATTTATTCATTGAAAATAATCCTTCAGGTAGCCTGGTAGTCTTTTCTCACGATTGGGCCTCCTAAGAGCTAGCCCACTGGATTGGTGTGTTACATCCCTTTCACCATCAGAACTAATCTCGTCCTCGAGATGTACTGGTCCCAGTGAAGCTCCTTGTGTTGGGTTGGGCTAAACGATTGGCCCACATGGGTTGTCAGTGGGAATGTTCTGGAGGTTTGAAGACAGAGGCACCCAGCTGGCTCCAACCAACGTTTGAGTGGTTGGCAATAAGTGTGTTGTGTCAACTGGACGGCTCCTATTGGTTGCATCTGTGGCCGCATTAATGAGAAGTCCTTTACCTGAAGCAGTCAGTGGAGGAGTGGTCTGTTTCAAAGCAAAACTTGGCGTTCTTGTTTCAGAAACATCCTGCTGGCTCTCTTCTCTTTGCACTCCAGCTGAAGTCTGGTCTTTGCAAAAAGCATGCCCCTTTCCTATGACTATTCTTTTATCTTCCCAAGTGGACTCCTCCGGTGGCAACCCTTGCCACTGCACCAGTACTTGCGGTGTCTCGCGTCCTTGCCGCCAGATGACACGCCGTGATACAATCGCTGTCGGTGCATGCATCGGTGGTGTACTATGGAGAGCTGTTGGAAAAACGTGGATCTGGTGTTTCCCGTGAGTGATGAAGGGTCGCAATAGAGAGATGTGGAAGATTGGGTGAACACGTGATTCCTCCGGCAGCTGGAGACGGTAGGCTACTGGGCCTATCCGTTCTAAAACCTCAAAGGGGCCATAAAACTGGAGGCTAAGCTTGTGGGAAGACCGCCGATGGACTGTGAGTTGGCGGCATGGTTGCAGCCGCAGAAGCACTTGATCTCCAACTTGAAAGGTGTAAGCTTTTCGTTTCTTATCCGTTTGCATCTTCATTACGGCTTGAGCTTTTCTTAAATTCTGCTTTAATGATGCTAGGGTCAGGGAACGTTGGTGTAGATCGGTGTCCACTGCCTCTAACGGAGTAGAGCCTAAGGTGTATGTCAATAAACACAGTGCCGGGCGACCGAAGGTGGCCTGAAAAGGAGTAGTCCGAGTAGAGTGATTGAAGGCAGTATTGTAATGAAACTCAACCCAGCTGAGGAAGCGAGACCAGGTGGTTAGGTGGTCGTGCACAAAACAAAGGAGGTACTGCTCCAAGATTCGGTTGATATGCTCCGTCTGGCCGTTGGATTGAGGGTGGTACGCGGATGAGAAGTGGAGCATAGTGCCTTGCAGTTAAAGGGTCCTCCAAAAGTCGTTGGTAAAGATTGGGTCACGATCGGAGACTATAGAACGCGGAGGTCCGTGTAACTTTCCCACTGTGTCCCACAATAATTGTGCAACCTTGACAGCAGAATATCTCAGGGGTAAGGCTGCGAAATGGGCGCCTTTAGTATGTCGGTCTACCACGATCATAATATCCGTGAAACCCCCTGAGTTGGGCACATGCGTTATAAAGTCCATGGATAAGTCTGACCAGATGGAGTCAGGAACTAAAAGGGGCTGTAGAAAACCGTACAGTGAGTGGTTTGGGGCCTTAGTTTTCTGACAAGTTTCACATTGTTGTACGTATTGTTGAACGTCCTTTTTCATGTGTTTCCAGGTAAACGAAGCACCTACTCTGGTGAGTGTGCGTCTGACTCTAGCGTGCCCACATATTTTGGACGAGTGGATTTGATGAAGAAGTAGCGGTATGAGCATGGAGCTTGGTGGAACATAGATGCATTTTCTGTTGAACAGTAGTCCTTGTTTATATACCCAGTGTGGCAAGCTAGCAGGTTCTGTTTGTAGTTCATGTATAATGCGGGTAGCATAGGCATCATTTTGTAATTCGGACTGTAATAAAGAACTATAAGTAGACATAGGTGCACTGAGAGCCTTGAGCTTCGGTATAGTTACAGTAGTGGTAACTTCGTCTGGCTGGCGTGACAGGGCGTCAGTCGCTGTGTTTGATTTTCCTGGGCGATACTGAATCGTGTAGTTGAACCCCAACAATTTTGCAAGAAATTGTTGTTGCTCTGGGGTTTGAATCACTTGTGACATCAAGTGATGCAAACTGCGATGATCCGTCTTGATGATCAAAGGTGTGCCCAAGAGGTATTGCCGCCATTTAGCCACCGAAGTGGTTATGGCATACATCTCCCTATAATACGTGGATTTGGATTGCATGAGTTTGGACAGCTTTCGGCTAAAAAAAGCAAGAGGATGACCTTCTTGGAACAACACAGCCCCAATGCCTACACCGGAGGCATCTGTTTCCAGAATAAAGGGAAGGGTAAAATTGGGCAAAGCCAAAATTGGGGCGTTTGTTAACAAGTGTTTGAGAGCCACGAAGGCTTTCTCATCATTGACGGACCAGTGAAAGGCATCTTTGGATAACAGGTCCGCGAGTGGTGCTGCCACAGAAGCGTAGCCCTTAATGAAACGACAGTAATAACCCGAAAGGCCCAAGAAGGCCCGTAACTGAGTGATTGATTGTGGAATGGGCCATTCTTTCACAGCTTGAATTTTAGAGGGATCCGGAGCGACACCAGCAGAGGAGATAATATGGCCCAGGAACTGGATTTCATGGACTGCAAATGAACATTTGGACTGCTTGACAAAAAACTGATGTTCTCTGAGGGTGTGCAGTACCTGCCTTAGGTGATCCAGATGAGTTTGGGGAGATGGGCTGTACACGAGTATATCGTCAAAGAAGATAACTACAAATCGTCTCAAGAAGGTACTGAAAACGTGATTCATAGTAGCTTGGAACGTCGACGGAGCATTGGAAAGACCAAACGGCATCACAAAAAATTCAAAGCGGCCATTGTGGGTTCGAAATGCAGTCTTGTGGATGTCGAGAAGGTTCATCCTTATCTGATGATACCCTGAACGGAGATCCAGCTTAGAAAAAATTTGAGCACCATGTAGCTCATCGAGCAACTCGTCCACTGTAGGGATGGGAAACTTATCCGCCACTGTGATTGCATTTAAGGCTCTGTAGTCTACACAAAACCTCCATATGCCATCTTTTTTTTCACCAAAAGAACTGGGGAACTAAAAGGAGATTAGTTGGGTCGTATCACTCCCGTATGTAACATTTCACGCACCATGTTTTCAATTTCCATTTTCTGGAAGTATGGGTAGCGATAGGGACAGACTTGTATGGATTTGGAGTGGGGAATGAGGTTAATGTGGTGGTTGGTGTTACGGTCAGGAGGCAAGGATTGGGGAGTGGTGAATATGTCTTGGAATTGGGTAAGGAGGTGTTGAATCGGTGGCGGGGGTAGGTGGGAAGGATTGGGACTGTTTGTAGTTGTGGTACTGTCCAGGCAGATAAAATAAGAAGACACCGAGTCTTGGGAAACTAATTTATGGAGTTGGGCTTTAGATATTTGGGAGGGTGGGTGGGAATGGTCACCATGTAAAATGATTGGGGAATTATTGAGGGTGAAGGACATGGTTAATTGGGCATAATCAGTGACAATAGTAGGGCTGGCAATACGAGCTGGCCTGCCACTGACCCGCTCAAAACGGGGCGGGCCAGCCTGACCCGTTTTAACAAAATGGGCTAAATTTAGCAAACCGCCCCGTTTTATGAGTAGGCTGGCGGGCTGCGGGCTAACCCGCCTAATATAAAAAAAAAAATCATGAAATAAAATAAAAAACATAAAATTCTGCATAAAAATATTTCAAAAAATCCGCATAAAAAAAAATTGCATAAAAACACAAAAAATCTGCATAAAATTCAAGAATCAAATACAAGCCAATCCAAAAAATAACATAAAAATATTAATGCATGAAACTGATTACCAAGTTTAACATGTAAAACTATAATTATAAATTTTTTGCTATTAGATGGAATTCAATGATAGCAATTGATATTATGCAAAACGTAGCTTATATGGGTAGGTGACGTTATTAGATTCCAAATGTATTAGAATAATATTCAATTCAAAAATATTATGTTCTTATATTCTATTCTTATAATTCCATCTAGGCAGTGACGTTATCTTTAATTCCATCTATAATTGAATTCAATAATATAACAAAAGACGTAAAGTTGAAGGGAAGCAGAAAAAGTTCCTTTCCGCGTGAAGACTTTTCTCTCTGAAGATACAGTCTTCTGCATCTGAACACCATCCGCGTATGAGGTTGGCGTAAAGACACCAAATCCGCGTAAGAGGCTGGCGCTGAGGGGGAAGTTGGCGTTTAGGCGTGGCATAGGAGCGTGGGTGTCCTGTGCGTCGCGTAAGAGCTTCTCCGGCGATCTCTCTCTGTTGATCGGAAATCAACCACCGCTGTGAAGTCGGTGGAGCAAAGTTATGACCTTAACATGGAAAAACATATTATCTTCCAGTGACTCGAGCGGCTTCATGACAGTAACCACATACCAAAGTAAAGCTTATAATTACAGATCACTAGAGAAAATTAATAATCAATGAAGGGGTAACTCACGACAAGTTAACTAATGAAATCAGAGATTGTGAGATGATGATGAGAGAGTTGCAGAAAGAGAAACTCGAAGAGAATGGAGGAGACGTTCAGAAAGAATGGAGGAGACTGCTCTTCCGCTCTTGCCTCTGCGGCCTGCTGTTCATATTCGATTTAGGGCAAATGACTGTCTTATTTTACATTTCAACTTTCAACAATTTTAATTTTTTGATATTTAAAAAAAATTAAAAATTCTAAATATTGTAACCCATCGGGCCAACCCGGCCCGTTTTCCTATCAACCCGTTTAACCCATTTGTAAACGGGGCGGGTTACATTGGGTTGGTGGGTTGAAACTCATAACCCAGCCCGCCAATTTGAGTGGGTTAAACGGGCTAGCCCGGCAAACTAGGCCCATATTGCCAGCCCTAGACAATAGGGCCTAAAGTCTCCAACCATTGGATACCCAGAACTACGTCCGCTCCTTTGAGATCAAGAACAAACAGGTCCACCACGAATTCATGGGCTATATAGCTAATCTGTTACAATCCTTTCCCTTGTTTTCTGTTAATTTCTAATTACGTAAAATAACAAGTAAAAATACTAATTGAGCCATTTATTCATTGAAAATAATCCTTCAGGTAGCCTGGTAGTCTTTTCTCACGATTGGGCCTCCTAAGAGCTAGCCCACTGGATTGGTGTGTTACAACTTACAATTGATTAATTACCTGATGAGTATTATTCATCGAGAATCAAATATCACAAACAGATACTCCAACGTATAAGCAATTGGTCACCATCGATCTTGTAGATATTTATAAAATATCACCAGAACGTTGTTGAGATATTTTTCATTATATCAAACTAAATCATTTGTTAGGTGAGACGTGTAATGAGTGAGCGGTATGGGTGAAAGTGGGATGGGCTAAGCCGAGCTATGTACCGAAAAGCTCAAGTCTATGTCAAAAAATTTCAATTTGACCTAACCTGGCCCGTTAGCCTGTTATTTTTTAACTTCCAATCAAAATATGAATCAATTTCACAAAATACTCAAATTTTGTTGTTGAAACAAAAATCACAATTTCAACGTTTGAACCATGAATCACAACAACAACTTATCACAATTTGCATTTAAGTCACTTTCAGAAGCAAGATGCCCAAAGTAAATAATATATATTTCATCAGATCCAACAAATCAATCCATATTATGTAAATTAAAATAACTGCATGAATCCAACAAATGTATCATGAAGATTGTAGTAGCCAAAAACTTCTCATCATCTTCTCTCCCCTACAAATAAAATTCCAAGGTTACATAAGTTCGATAACAATTTGTAATGTAGAAATAGCTATTCCTTCAGCAGTAAATGTTGATTATGATGGTACTGTAGAGATTGGTACAAATCTTATGCCACTCCCAAAGGTAGTATTGGTTGGGGATCGAACCTAGGTCCTTCCACCACCTACTCAGCTCACATGCACCAACTGAACTATCACCCTTCGGTACTACTATGAAAAATATTATTTTAATTAATTTAAAATAAATAATATGATATAGGCCAGCCTATAGGCTTATAGGCTCGGCATGTAAGAAAACGATTATGACATGCTTTCTAAATAGGCTTTTCTAAAAGCCCGGTCTTGTTTTATTTGACTATATATCATGCATTTAATATGAGTATCATATAGTTTGAAAAGAGAAGCAAAGTGATAATTACTTTTAAACATATGGGCAAAAGAGTCAATCAACCTAATTTTTATTATTATATGATTTTTATATTTATCCTACTATATATATATATATATATATATGTGGATCAGGATCATTTTACACCGATGTAAGACTACTAAGTCTTACACCACATTTCAACCGTTGACTTCCGTGCATCCAACGATTATAATTTAAGAAGTCATACAAATTAATTAAAATTAATTAATCATTAATTACACTATAAATACCAACTAATGATTTTCGTCCATCAACGCTTAAGATGTGGTGTACGTAAGATTTGTTAGTCTTACACTGATGTAAAAAGAACACTGTATATATATATATATATATATATATATATATATATATATATATATATATATATATTGGGCAACATAGTCTTAACGGCTTGTTGATCCTATAAGTGTTTATGATCATTTTAGCTGTAATGACAGCTTGATGATCTAAAACCTATTTAAACTTATCATAAATTTTATATTAATACAATAAGGCTTAAAATTAATTTACCCAAAAAAGGATTGATTTAGATATGACAACTTGTTAATTCGATAATCTTTGTTCAGAATTATTTTAGTTGTAATAGTTTCATGATTCAAAGTGTCTAAAATTAAGAATGACGTATCTTTGAGGTCTCCATTGCGCTGGGAGATACGTCGAAGAAGCTAAGATATATTTTTAATAATTTATTCTTGTTTACGGGTAAACAAATATTTTAAAGTTTCTAAATAAATTACACAATTAACTCAAGGTAATCATTTTAGTAGATGTAGTAGGGATGCAATAAAGTTAAGTTTTCACGCTTCCCTATCCATAATTAGGTTCCCAGATCTCGACGTAAATTATTAAGATCAATCTCCAAAGTAAAAGGGTTTTTCAATTTTCTCAATTTAAATAAAATTCTTATCGACTTCATTATCTAATTTAATTTGTAAAAAAAGATAATTAAGTTTTCCGGGTTATTACATATATAATTCCAAATAATGAATTCAAATATTTGAACAGTATATAGCTTTTGAAATGAACGTGCATCCTTGTTTTCAATCGAGAACTATAAAATGACCCTCGTGCTTAGTACAATTAAACCAAAAGGTTAAGGATGGAAGGAAGAAAAAAAGAAAGAAAAAGAGAACATTCTAGTTGATTTCTTTAGACCTTTCTTGATCTCTTATTAGTGTTGCTTTCACTTGCTACGTTCTCTAATAGAGTTGTGGAAGAAATGTCATTTGTAATTAAACTAAAAACCTTCATTTTGTTTAAGCATTGTTAACTCAAAGCTTAGTGAAGCAGTCGATGCAAATATCGTTAACTTTGCCCGATACATCATTGAAGTAGTTCACGTTAGTGTCCGCAAATAGTACTACTTATCCAATGGGAAGATACCATTATCAAATGCTAGTCAATATTGTGTCAAAGACCTTTTAGCAAAGACTAACAAAGAAATGACCCATTGTGTTGTCTTTTTCTTATTTCTCCTTCCTTTCTTGTTTAGTGTGTGCAATACCAGGGTGGTTTTATAATTCTCAGCTGAAAACAAGAATCCGTGTTCATTTAACACGATATTAATTTTCACATATATAAGTTACTTATTTTGAATGTATTTGGACTCGTTTGGATGAGTTCTTAAAAAATAATTTTTTTTTTGCCTTGATTTTTTTCGAAGGATTTATTTCAAAACTTAAAACTATATTTTGCATTTCGACGTAGTATGCGATATATATTTTTAACTAAATATATTATTCCAAACGGGCTCTATGTGCAAATCTCGTAGATATCGTGTTAATGAATTAGATTATCTAGAATTTGAAAGCTCACGTGGAGGATAGTTAACGTTCGAACTTAGCCATATATAATAAATAAATTTAGTAATAACTAACGAAAATACGGTTAAAAGTATAAAAATTAATATATTCAAAAACAAAATCAGATTGTGCTAAGGCCAGGAGTTACAATATCTACTATTTGAAATTTTTGCGCATTTGGAGAATAGTTAACTTTAAAACAAACTGCCATAATATATAAATAAATTTAAGAGAAAAATTAAAAACTCATAATAAGAAAAATTGAATCCGTTATGTTTTTTGTCCTATTCTTTCAACTATTTTTGATTTAATCAGTAAAGCAAAATTACTTCATCGTCGAATATAAATTATACCGTTCTCTCTTCATTAAAACTATATTTGAATATTTGTTTTTTTAACATTCTATTAAATGATTAAATACATGTATCCAAAAAAAAAATTAAATACAATTAAAAAAAATCTAAAATATTAAATAAGCTTCATACGTTACTCTTGCTTTAAATTTCAGCAGCTCCACCGTTTGAAAAGAACGCACAATCCGATTTTGATTCTGAAAATCATAATTTTAATATTTTCATATGTATTTGCATTAGTTATTATTAAATATATTTATTATTGCTAAGTTTTACTATTCTCTTTCTACAAATGTGCAAAGAAATCAAATAGTATATATATAATATAATTAACTCATAATTAAAACACTTAATTGCAAATAATGAATTCAAATATTCGAATAGTAATATCATATGAAGTGAACGTGAATCCTTGTTTTCAATTGAGGACTATAAAATGACCCTCATGCTGAGTAAAATTAAACCAAAAGATTAAGGAGAGAAGGAGAAATTAAGAAAAAGATAACACAATGGTTCATTTCTCTGTTAGATCTTGCTTGATTTTTGTCTCTGTGTTGGCATATCTTTTACTTGTTGAGTCTTCCAATAGAGTTGTGGAAGTAAATGTCATCTGCAATAAATCCGAAAATCCTTCATTTTGTTTAAGCCTCCTTAACTCGAAGCCTGGTGGAGCAGTTGGTGAAGATCTCGTTAACCTTACGCGATACACCATTGATGTAGTTCGTGCCAATGTCACCAACACAATCAAATATATCAATCGGTTGATCAAAAATAGTACTAGTGATCCTAAGGCAAGAGAGCATTACCAAGTGTGTTTGTCACAATTCAATTACGCCCTTGATGCTGCCGAGTATACTCAACAAATGTTAAATTCGAGAAATTACCTTAACGTGCACGTGGCTGCAAGTGATGTCATGACAAACGCTGATTTGTGTGCTTTAGGACTGTCATCGTCAAATCCTCCATTTCATGATGCATCCTTGCTTTCCAAATATGTTTCTATTGTCGACCAGATTGTTCAGATAATTCTCATTATGACAAATTATCTGATTCGTTAGTAGTTTCATTTCTATTACTTTAAGGCATAGTTCCTTTCAATTGCTTTTTATGTTAAAGCTGGTGTCTTTGTAATCTTGCCATGAATAAAGTTTGTTTTTCTTCTTATTTGTTATAACACTTGCTTTTCCCTATTATATAATATTCTAGTTTCATCTATATCGATGGTGAATGAGTTTACGTAGTACTATTTCAATTGTTGCTGCTGTCAATGGCGCTTGATTAACAAGAATGTACAAAAAAATTGTAAAACACAAGAAAAATATATATTACCATAATAAAACAATTATTAAAATTAAGCAAATTAAGATAAACATGTGTAACCATAATAAATCAATACTCGGCGAGCAATTCAAACATAATTTTTTTATCATCTTTAATTCCCAACTACGAACTAAAAGGGAAACTGAAAACTAGCGGTGCGCAAATATTCCAACTCTAGGATTGCACTTTATGTTCAAATTTTTTGAGATTTGGGTATTATGAAACTAGACTCGGTGGCTCCGGCGGAGCCACGTTGTGGCCTTGCAGTTGTCTTGGCACTTGCTTATTTAGCCACGTTCGTTTAACTACACTATTTGAAAATTAGCCACGTTTTGATGGTAGGAACTGTAGCTATTTGGGCACTCGCTGAATTTTTTGGCACTTGCTAACATGTCATGCTGGATCCGCCACTGACTAGACTTCTAAGGGTTTAAAACGATATATTATACCGGAGTCACTCAATTTGAACCCGTGTAGAGGAAGTTATGAATCTTCTCCTTTCAGCCTTAAAATAGCTTGGATAGTATTGGAAAAAGGCTTCTAACTTAAATCACTAATTAGTTTGCATACTTATGTATGGGTCCTTTAATCCTGGAAGGCTCTCCACAACAATAGGCTCTCTCTCTTTTACAGTTCAGCTTCCATCCTCTTTTGTGGTGATGGGACTAACATTGGGATGAATACATTAGATATAAACCAATCCTACAATTACAGTTTGGACATAAGGAAATTGCTCGGGAGGGATAACATTCACACATGTTATGGAGACATTTTAGTTTCTAGATGAATTCTATTCAATTCCATACAAAAGGTGTTGGGTCTATGGCCCATGATGGACCCGGCTCACTTGATGAGTGACCTAATCTCTTATTAGAAAAAGATGCTCAGCCGCCACTGTACGGAGAGAGACGCAAACGCGAAGGAATCTCAAGCCAAAGACTAAGATATTCCGAGGAAGAAACACAAAATCATTGTTGAAGAAAGAACAAAAGCCTATAGAGTAGGATTCCTTTCCCTTTACAAAGAGAAACATTTGTGTGAGACACTTATGAGTAGATTCATCCTTTTAGAGGGTGAAATTCTCTGGTTATTGAGCCAGAGTGAAACATTGTGTAATCTCATTATTCATAGTGGAAGTTTTCTGAAATTGGTCCCGTGATTTTTACTCTTCACGTTAAAGAGATTTTCCATGTTAACATTTTTGGTGTTCTCTACTTTGCTTTATTTTCGTTGTACTATTATTGTTCACTAATGCTTTTTCAAGCTGGGCTGGTGAAGCGCTGAGTAACTCGTAGTACATAATCAATACATAGTTTCAATGACTATAGAGGGAAAGCGCTACCATTTGAATGATTATAGAGGGAGATGAAATCAGTCTAGATCAGCAAGGAGTTATTCAACAATTGGCACTCTCCATTAAGAAATGTAATTGAATGGTCTTTTGAGGCTTTAAAGAACAGGTTTCCAGTTTTTTGTAAAATGCCTCTCTTTACATTTCTGAAGCAAGCTCTCATCGTGATTAGGGGTGTCCAAAAAAACTGATTCACTTGTCCTGCCTTTCATCTGACCTTGACCTGACCCATAAATATCTATTTTTTTTAACTGGTTTAAATATTGACCCACTTTTATTTGGGTCAGCTTTAGACCTGACTTATTTTAATAATGACCCATTGCCTCAAAATTTGACCCACACCCATTATGTGAAAAAAAAGAAAAAGAAAAAGAAAATCACAATTACGTTAAAAGAAAAGTTTTAACATAAAATAATTACGTTAAAATTTTTGACGAAAAATATTTCCATCTAAATTTTTCGCAAAATTTTTTGACGAAAAATATTTTAATCAAAATCTGTAAAAAAATTTGACGGAACACATTTTTGTCAAAAATTTTCGTTAAAATTTTTGACAAAAAATATTTCAATAAAAAAGTAAAAAATATTCTGTCAAAATTCTTTAGAGAATCTAAATTTCGTCGAAAGTTTCGAATGAAACATTTCCTTCAAAACAATTTTCTTCGAAATTTTCGTCAGAACACATTCCCATCAAAATTTTGAACGAAAAACAATCTGTCAAAATTTTTGCCGTAATTCTTTTTTCGTTTAAAACATTTGATGGAGGAAATCATTTTCGTCAAAACTTTTGACAGAAACTAAATTTCGTCGAAAATTTCGATAGAAAATTTATTTTTGTAAAATTTTTCATCAGAGAAAAAATTCCGTCGCTTTTCAACAAAGAGTATTCGGACGAAAAAATATTTTTGTGACGAAACTTTTGTCGTTTGCAACGTAGAAATTTCATAAAAAATATGATCTTTTTTAGTATTGTTAAAATTAGTGATTTGTCTTCTTAAGATGGGAAGAATGTTCTCTCTTCTTTTACTTTTTATTAATTTTCACTAATTTTGCTTCACATGTACAGGGGCTTAAAATTACATTCCTTTATTTATGCAACAAATATCAAATTTATTATATAATTTATATTTTGAAAACAAATGAATAATTAAATTACATGAGTTTAAAAATTAAATCAATAATAATAAAAAAATCAGATCAAAAACAAGTTTTGAAACCAAGTCAAAAGTGGGTCAGGTCAAATTTGACCTGATTTTTAAACCAAGTCAGGTCGCATCTGGCCTAGTTCTAAACCAGTTCAAAAAAATTCAAAGCGAGTCAGACCAGACCTAGATCAAATTAAACCAAGTTGGGTCAAAATACCTGACATATAAAACCAAGTCGGGTCGGTCAGCAACCCAATTAATTGCAGTTATAGAGAAAGAGAGCCCACAAATCAAGCGACTGAAATAAACATTGTTGAAAAAAAAATATGCAAACCAATTAGCTAAAGACAATCACTTGCCCCTAATTTCATATTGATTTATTAGCCCTACAAATTATAAGATATTCAAAATATGTTAGAGACTTGTTACATTTTTTGTATCAATTCTTTCTGCTTTAAATTAATTGGATATCATGTTATTTATGTTATGTATTTATCTATTTATTTGTTTCATTAATATTAAGGTAATAATATGGTATTAAAAAATGAGTAGTATTTTTGTATACTTTAGTATTTTCATGAGGAAAAATATTATATTTGTTTTAGTATTTTTATTTTATTAAATATTATATTTTTATATCTTTTAGATTTAGTGAAGTAATTATTATTTGTTAAATATGAAATTTTGGCATTTTCGCTAATATATCTGTTGTCATTTGCTTATTTTACACATTGAATGAAATCTTTGTAATTATTTCAAAAGTAAATAAATATATTTGTATTGTATCATCAAACGTAATTTTGTTTTTCGGGAAAAAATTAAAACATGTTATCAAATACATTTTTTCCCATAAACTCTTCAAAGGCACAAAAATAGGAAAAAAAATTATTTCTTTTTAGAAACAATGTTGGAGAATAGAATTGTTGTCATGCACACCCTTATTGAAACGTAGGCTATGATGATTGTTCATAGGTTGCGGACTCAAGAGCATCCTTCCATGTTGTAATAACTCTAACCTCTGAAATTCGAATTAGTGAATTGATTAATGATTTAATCATGATTATGATGGTCTAATCAGGTGGAGAATCTATTTAGGTGAAAATAAGTCATTTTTTTGGAAAAAGTGCAATTAGTGGAAGGATTTGGGCAAAAACATAATTATGCAAAAATTGCTCGGAACTTGGAATAATGTAGTGTAACATTGTTAAGCTATATTAGTGAAGATTGAATTAGGGAAAAATGGCTAAAAGTCTTAAGTTATTAAGGATTATACATGAAGGGTTATATGGTAATATGCCATTTAGATATTTAGTTGAACTTTGACTTTTGTGTAAAAGTTAATTATATGACTAAGCATCATTTTCTTTCCATTAAGACCATCATTTTCGTGCTTCTTCCTCTCCATAACCGAACCACCATAGTTGAATGAGCTCGAATATGCAACTTTTTAATTAGCCATCAAATCATTAAAGATTGAATATGAAAAATACCTAGAATCACTTGGTGATCAAAACATGTAAAGAAATTCTTGTGAAAGCAAGTGAGTGAAGAGAAAAATCACCCTCTAGGTGGTGGGTTTTATGTTGGTTGGAGCTAGGGAGAAGTGTTTTAATCCATTGGAAGCTTGAAATTCATTCTTAGGATCATTTTGAAGACTTTTGCAGTAAAAAAAACCTTATTTTCATCTTGTTTCATGATGATTCAATATTTAGATTTTCATTGAAGTTGTAAGCTTGAGTAGTGATGTTCAAGTGGTAATTGGACTTGGTTGTAATTTGAAAGAATGATAAGGATTAAAAATAATCGGTACAAATGTGTTTGATATGCCTCTAGCATATGTATAAATCTAAGCCAAAAAGAGAAAGAATTTTGATCAAATCTGGATAAAAAGGGCTAGAATAACTTATAATATGATAAATCTCAATCAGAGATCACGCAACTGATTTCCTTTTGATTTTGTACGAAAACAGGACAAAAAGAAGCCCAAGTGGAAGTTTCCAAGCTGAAGCCCCACGCTACAAGTGTGGAACTCACGCTAGTAGCGCCAGAATTAAATTTCATCCAGAGACATCTACGCTCACAGCGAGAAACTCACGCTAGTTGCGCCAGACTTTCTTGCAACCCACGCTCATAGCGTGGGAACCACGCTAGTTGCGTGAACATCCAGTAACGTGAATAAAACTCCCATGCTCACAACATGGGAACCACGCTAGTAGCGTGGGAGGTGCGGACAATCAACAGTAAATCCTGTTTTGTATCAAAAAGAGATTGAACGGAGATTCACAAAGAAGATTTAATCAAGATCTCTACACAAGGGCAAAAAGTCTATAAATAGAGATTCAGACCCTAGGAAAAATAATCTTTGGCTGGAGAGAATTCTTGGAGGCTCACACTGGAGATCAGGATTCTGACGGAGTTGAAAACCGAAGATAATTGATCCTTCTTCTTTTTCTCCTTCTTTTTCTTTATTGCTTTATGAATTCTTTTTATTATTTTAATTTGTTTAAGCCAGCTATGTCTGGCAAGTTTGTTTTTCTAGTTGGGATCACAGACCCAATGTGAATCCTTTTATATTTTATGTATTGATATTTTATAAGTTAATTAGTTAGTTTGTTTTATTCTACCTGGTTTAATTTTTTATATCCTGTTTAGAACTGATCACTCTAAATTATAGGGCTTTGAGGGTTATGACTCACAATAGACATATTGTGGTTTTAGTCTGGACAATGGTAGAATAACAATTTGTGTATGATCTAGACATATACTTACATAAATTGCAGACTCATAATTCAATTGCTTAATGCTTAATTCAAAAGGGATTACGAAGACATTAAAATTCTGATTGGGTTAAAGGGTTGAAATCACTAAGACATTAGGGTTCAACTATTTTATAGGGAAATATTGAATTGTCTGAACAAACGAATTAATTGATTATAAAATACAATATAGGAATATAAGGAAGGATCGGAGGTGAAGTGCATCCTGGCTACATCCTTTTTATAAATTTTTCATCAATACTTTCTCGCGTTCTTGATCTTTTCTTGCATGCGTTAGAAATTAATTTTTTTTTAAATTCTGCTTTTAAATATTATTTTATTTTAAATTCTGTTTTTAAATTCCAAAATCAATTCTCTTGACAACCCAAACCAACTTTATTTTCCAACTTAAGGGGAATAATTAAAGGGAAAAAAGTATCTAATGTTACTTTAGATAACTTTATCTAATGTTCATTGAAACGACGTCGTTTTGAGGTTAAAAAATAAAAAAATTAGAATGATAAAGACTATTATAACCCTGAAATAAATTAAAACTACAAAAATACCATGATTTCTTTACCAAAACGACGTCGTTTCGGTAAACATTAGATAAAGTTATCTAAAGTAACTTTGGAAAAAAACAAACACATAGTTAAACTAGTAATTGGTGCATTAATCCTCGTGGGAACGATACTCTACTTATCACTTTAATACTTGGAACAGACGGTATACTTGCCGATTTCGCAACAGGTTTTTGGCGCCGTTGCCGGGGATTAATTACGGCAATTTAAATTTAACTTTCGATCTTTAAGCTTAAATTTTATTTTTTTTTTATTTTTTTAATTTTATATTTTTGTTTTTACTTTTTACTTTTTTTAATTTTTTTCTCATTTTTTTTAATTTTTAATTTTTAATTTTTTTTTAAATTTAAATTTTTTATTATTATTTATTCTCATTTTTATTTTATTTTTTATTTTTTATTTCGGTTTTTTTTTATTTTTATAAAAAAAAATTGTTCTCTATGATGTACTATTACCATCATAGTTGAATTTGAAATTCCATTATATTTGGAGGAAGAATTGTTCTACATTGAAAATGGAAAACTTTTTGGGGGTGAATTTTCAGAGGATCCTCATGATCTAATAGATAAATTTTTGAATTTCTGCAGTGACATAAGGACAAACGGAGCTACTGAAGACTCCATTAAGGTCCATTTGTTTCCCTTCTTTCTGAAAGGTCGAGCTAAAATGTGGTTGAAGTCTCAACCTCGACGAAGCATCACCACATGGAAGAAGATATAATTTAGATTTCTGAGCAAATATTTTCCACCATGCAAAGCCACAAAGACTAAAAAGGAGATCGACTCCTTCTCACAAAAGGAAGGAGAACATCTATATCAAGCTTGGTGTAGACTTAAGAGATTATGCAGAAAATGCCCAGTTGATGATTGGGAATTTGTTCGCATTTTATACTGCGGTATGTGCCCACTTTCAAGAATAAAATTAGATCTAGCAGATGGAATATCACTTTACACTAGGAGTTTTGATGAAGTTCTTGCGTTGATCGAGAGAGTGGTTTACGACGAATACCAAGCACTCAAGGACCAGCCAATAGTTGAGCAAGAAGCTGAGGAGAAGTCATCCATTCTAGCTCAAGAGAATTATATAGAAAATGTTGCACCTCTTCTCAAGCAACTCACTGAAGACGTTGAGGGAAATTCATACTTGAAGGATCAGGATGTGACAATAGCTACTAAAGAATTCAAAACCGAGGAGGAATCTATTATAGAAGAAGAACCTAAAGTTGAAGAATATTTTGAAGTAAGAGAAGAGCAAGAAGATGGAACATATAGGGAAGAGACCCCGTCTTCAATGGCAATTACCCTCCTACATTCTCATGATGAAACACTTGAATTGAAGGAGTATAAAACTGAAGAAGATGCAGTATGAGGAGCTAGAGATAAGATCTTCAAATGATGAAGAATACGAGGAAGCTAATCTTGTGAATTCAATTGAGGCATGCAGTGAAAGAAGCACGAACACCTCTAGCCCCATGGTAGACATACAAGTTGAGCAAGCCTATTGTGCTGTTGAGACTAATGCGAATCAAGTGCCAATGAGCTTATTAGAGAAAATGGGAATAAGGCATACAAGATCCGCAAAGATGACTCTACAATTGCCCGATCGCTTTGTTCAAGTGTTGGTTAATATTGCTGAAAATGTACTAGTGAAGGTGGGAAACTTTGGGTACAGAGAAAATTTTGCAGTCATTGATGTTAACGTGAACCCTGCTTTTGCTCACCTTATCGAAGAACCATTCTTGGCCACCACAGATGCAGTGGTAGATGAGCTAAAAGATGAGGCAATTCACAAGGTGGATGGAGTCCAGGTATTTATTCTTGATTTTAAAATTAATTCTTCATCACTTACAATTTTTCCCTCAAATGTACAAGCACAATTTGTTGAAGACAAGGGAGATGGAAAAACAAAGCTCAAGAATCCTCATCTATTAAGAACCAAAAGAAAAACCAAGGTTAAGATAAAGAAATCCAAAAAGATGACTATGACCAAGGGGAAAAAGCCAGCTTCGGTTCTTTGCTACAAGCCACCATGATCACAAGGGGTACGTCAGCCTCATGACGTTAAACAAGCACTAATTGGGAGGCAACCCAATAGTAAATTTTTCTTATTTAATCATTTTATTTTTATTAGGTTAGTTTCAGTTTTAACAAGTTAAGTATTTGGTGAAGTAAGGACATATGAAAAAAAAAAATTAATCTGGGAATTGGTGCTATCAGCACCAACCTGGCGCTAAGAGCGCCACAAGACTGAAATGAGACAGAAAATCTGCGCTTACAGCGCCAGGGTGACGCTATCAGCGCCAGAAATCCACAAATGACTCGCGCTGACAGCGCGAGATTGTCGCTGCCAGCGTCAATGAGCCCAAAAGTTACAGTAGCTCCGCGCTGATAGCGCGAACTCCACGCTATCAGCGCCAGGCTCAAAGTCAGAATGCACTATTTACTTTAACTTTAGTATTTTTTTCTTTCTTTATTTTGCTGTTTTTAGATTATGGTTTGATTATATCTCCTTTTATATGCTGAGTTATGATTATTCTGTTTAATTTCCACCTGCGCAGAATTAGCTTCACTCGACTAGTTTAGTTTATTGTTGAGGACAACAACATTCTAAATCTGGGAATTGGGCGCATACTATATGCAATAACTGCCAACTGCGAAATTGCACAACAGAGACGTCTAACAGAAAAAATTTCTGAAAAAAGGGAGATACTTTAACCTTTCTTTTTATTAATCTCTGCTATTTTTAATTCAAGTATTTTTATTCAATTTTTCAATTTGTTTTAGAAAAATTAAAAAAAAATACAAAAATAGTGAATTTCTGAACAAGCGTTCCTAGATTTTACAAAGCCTACTCAGTAAGTAATTAGATTGAATTATAAGAAGCATGATATCTGCGGAGCATTCAATTGTTTTTATAATCTGAGAATGATGACTGCTCATTTGTATAACTGTTTTAGTGAAAATTCTTAGATAATGCTTGATGTGAAATTTTGAAATTAAATTCTAATTTGAATCACAACTGTGAGGATTTGAGCCTAAACAGAAATATATTTTTTCAGAGAGGCCTCACTGTAGTAGTTTTCTAGAGCTTGAACTGTTTCTCTGGCTTGCATGCATTACTGACATGATAAAAACATATTTATTCTTGTTAACTTAGAGCCAAACGGCCTACCTAAAAGAATCTTCCATTGTTAGCCCTTTTGAGCCTTAGACCAACTTATTCAAAAACCTGATGAAAATTACTTAACCATTTCTCCATTGACACACCTTGAAAGAGATTGAAATGCTGATCAAAGGAAAAAGTCAACGTACTTCTCAAAAGAAAAGTTAAGTAAGTTGAAAAAGGAAACAGAAAAATGGTCTGCAAAAATACTGCAAAAATTCTGAAAAAGAAATGCAGCTCAAAAGAGAAAAGAAAGAAAACATCTGCAAACAAGGAAAGAAAAGAAAAAGGTAGTGAAAAAGGGAAAAGAATCCCAAATTGATGAAACGTGGCAGATTAAAAGAGTGAGAAGGAAATAATGTCAAATATCTCAGGATTTCAGTCTCTCAAATTAATCAGCCTCTGACCAAAAGATTCTTACCCCCAAACCAAGCCAAGTTATAACCTATCAAAGACCTTTTCATCAGTATATGCATGTGAAATGGGTTCCTGAATCTTATGAATTGAGAATATGTTCACGCTTATGGAATTACTGCTACACTGATGGAATAAGTGTGAACCCTCAAACACTAGAGTGATGAGAGTATATTTATCTGGTGAGGAATATTCAAGTTAGGATCTGATTTCTTGATACAACTGAAAAGCATTGTTTGAAGTTTTTAATAGGGAGTTATACATGCATAGCAGTCTAATTTCTTAAGATGTTAATGTTTCATGTTTTTCTTCACAGAGTTAATCTTTCCTTCTAACTTTAATCTATTACATTGTTGAGGACAACAACGTTCAAATCTGGGAATTGTTTGATATGCCTCCAGCATATGTATAAATCTAAGCCAAAAAGAGAAAGAATCTTGATCAATCCTAGATAAAAAGGGCTAGAATAACTGATAATTTGATAAATCTCAATCACAGATCACCAACTGATTTACTTTTGATTTTGTAGGAAAACAGGACAAAAAGAAGCCCAAGTGGAAGTTTCCAAGCTGAAGCCCCACGCTACAAGCGTGGAACTCACGCTAGTAGCGCCAGAATTAAATTTCATCCAGAGACATCCACGCTCACAGCGTGAAACTCACGCTAGTTGCGCCAGACTTTCTTGCAACCCACGCTCACAGCGTGGGAACCACGCTAGTTGCGTGCACTTCCAGTAACATGAATAAAACTCCCACGGTCACAACGTGGGAACCTCGCTAGTAGTGTGGGAGGTGCGGACAATCAGCAGTAAATCCTATTTTGTATCAGAAAGAGATTGACCAGAGATTCACGATGAAGATTTAATCAAGATTTCTACACAAGGGTAAAAAGTCTATAAATAGAGATTAAGACCACATGAAAAATAATCTTTGGCTAGAGAGAATTCTTGGAGGCTCACGTTGGAGATCAGGATTTCGACGGAGTTGAAGACCGAAGATCATTGATCCTTCTTCTTCTTCTCCTTCTTTTTCTTTATTGCTTTATGAATTCTTTTTATTATTTTAATTTGTTTAAGCCAGCTATGTCTGGCTAGTTTGTTGTTGTAGTTGGGATCACAGACCCAATGTGAATCCTTTTATATTTTCTGTATTGATATTTTATAAGTTAATTAGTTAGTTTATTTTATTCTACTTGGTTTAATTTTTCATATTCTGTTTAGAACTGATCACTCTAAATTATAGGGCTTTGAGGGTTAGGACTCACAATAGACATATTGGGGTTTAAGTCTGGACAAGGGTAGAATAACAATTTGTGTATGATCTAGACATAGGCTTACATAAATTGCAGACTCATAATTGAATTGCTTAATAGTTAATTCAAAGGGGATTACTAAGACATTAGAATTCCGATTGGGTTAAAGGGTTGAAATCACTAAGACATTAGGGTTCAACTATTTTATAGGGAAATATTGAATTGTCTGAACAAACGTATTAATTGATTATAAAATACAATATAGGAATATAAGGGAGGATCGGAGGTGAAGTGCATTTTGGCTACATCTTTTTTATAGATTTTTCATCAATACTTTCTCGCGTTCTTGATCTTTTCTTGCATGCGTTAGAAATTAATTGTTTTTAAATTCTATTTTTAAATATTATTTTATTTTAAATTTTGTTTTTAAATTCCAAAATCAATTCTCTTCACAACTCAAACCAACTTTATTTTCCAACTTAAGTAGAATAGTTAAACTAGTAATTGGTGCATTAATCCTCGTGGGAACGATACTCTACTTATCACTTTATTACTTGAAACGAACGGTATACTTGCCGATTTCGCAACAGTGTTCAAAACATCATTTTGACTACCTTTGGAATTTTCAAAATTTTGATCTAGGTGTTGATTACTCTCGCATCAAGTAAAAAATATTGGACTATTATTGATGGTATTTTCTTCACCTAGATATAGTTGTTGATATTAGCTAGTTGTCTTGTGTGATCTTTAAGTGAATCTCTTGTTGCGGAGGTAGCTTGTGTTGGAAGCTAGCTACTTTGGAAGCTTCAGATGTAAGCTTTCGGATCTTGGAGATTTATTCCTTGATTGTTCCACCAAGCCCATGTGGGTTTTGGTTTATATGGTTGTGCAATAGATTGAATATAATGCATGTTGTGTGATGCTTGTAGTGTAGGGTATAAGGTGATTCCTTATACTTTGGGTGGGTTGATTGATTGCATAATTCCAACAGTAGGTTGATTGATTACGTAATTCCTACGGGATGTTGCATAGTTGCGTAATGCGTACATTGTTCTTTGGCCATTAAAAATTATTAGCCTAGAGCGCCCTGTCCATGGTATGTTTAATAGGAGGGGAAAATTATGACTTTATCATTTGTATTCTGAGGACGGTGCAAGTCATTAGCAGGAATATTAGACAGTTAGTTTGCATACGTTGCATACATACAGACATACATGATTATGTTGTTTATTGCTTGTTGTCTGAAGTGAACTCTGGAGTGGAGGAATCCACCAACGACCCCTAGTTTACTGAGATGTTTATCTTACCTTATGTTTCGGGAACCCCCTTTCAGGGACTGATGGTTCAGGAGCATCTATTGCCACTATAGATTGCCACTATAGATTGCCATTTTATGCATGTTGCTGTTGATACTATTTTGTAGTTTATGCATTTTAAGAGCATAGAAGATGTCTATATCTTTTAGATATGCCTAGATTAAGTGTTTAGAGAGCATGTATAGATATCACATATGACGTATGTATTTATTTTAGTTGACATTATGTTGTATATTTGGTTTTTTCGTTGAAGATACGATTTGAATAAATGTACTATATGTGTATATAGTTGATGTAAAAGATCCATGGATGGAATTTTAGGTTATATGCATGACTGGTGTAGCTGAAGTTGGTACATGGATGAATCAATGGATTAGGTCTTGAATTGGCAAGATAAATGTATATTCATGTTATCAAATTGTCAATTAGGTAAGAAATCGTTAAGACATAAAAACAAGGAAATGTTGTCAAAATTTTATATACTGGTAAATACATATTTTGAAAAGGCATATCTCACTAATTTTTTAACCAAATGAAGTGTGTGAGATATCAAATTAAAACATAGGGTGTCTAGGTTCTTGTCCTAAACTATGGGATTTTACTGGAGAGTAAAACGAACCCAGATTTCATTTGAAGGCTGACTGTCCAGAAATGCAGGATTTCTGTAGTTTTTGAGCGGTAGCTTGCGATGATCACATCTCTTTCGTTCGTCAATAAAACGAGGCGTATGATATCTCAAATTAAGCCGTAGATGTCTAGTTTAAACAAAAAAAGGTTGAGAGAATTTTGGGCATGGGAATTTGCCTATGTCTTGAGATTTACGCACTGCCTTGTATTCACTTACGGCATTTTTTGATAATTAACTTACGATGGACATATCTGGAGTTCTACAAATTCTATGGAGGTGTGTAATACGCCGTTGTAAATCTAGTGAAGTCTAGAATAACATATGAAAATGTGGAAATTTATGGACATGTTTTTCATCCCCAGTTTTAGAAAAACTGAGTCACTCAGTGCTGGAAATATTGAAACGATGAATTTGGCCTTGTTGGTTTATGGGAACCACATGGAAATCACTAATAGGCAATATATGAGCTAGATTTAATTATTCCGCAATGTCATGTTATAATCACAATTCTGGGTATTTTAAATACGGTAATGATTTTCAATGAAAATGCTTGTTTAAAGAAAAGAAAAAGTTTAACTGTATTTTTTAATTGAACCATTGTGATTGTAGATGTGCTTACTATCATACACAATGATAACATACTGGCATCTGACGGGGTGTTACACATGTCACACCCACCCAAGAAGAAATTTTTCTCAACATATCAAGGAGGAAACTTTGATATAGTGAAGATGGGTAACCATAGCAAGGTTAATAACAAGATATTGGGACTTGGAGAAGTCACGATGATGAATGACATGGGCTGTAGACTCGTTTTGGAAGAATGTCACACACATTGCTGATATGCGACTCAATCTCATCTCGGCACACACGCACGCGCGCAAACTCTCACACACAAGCGCATGCACGCACACACATACACACACAAATTAAAAAAATTAAAATTCTATCGCTCTCCAAAAAAAAGTATTTATTGTAACAATTTTTTTAAATATTTTATAAAATTATATTTAATTATAACACCTATGCACCACAGAAGTACTATTTGGCAAATATTAAGTCAATATTGGGTTCACAAGCCTCATGCAGATAGACTTCACTTAAAGGATTCAAATAGGTTTTCTTCCCCACTAAGCAAATCGACCTACAAAGAAATAAGTTGCATTAATATATAACACCTAACTCTAAATGAAGTAGTATTTATAAAAGGTATCATGGATTCATGCATTTTTATTCATGTTGAATGCGATATAACCCATACGAAGGCAGTATGAGTATTCATTTTTATTCGTCATTTAGTAATGATATCATTTTTATTATGATATAGTTGCTTACATTTTGAATTTGTATATATAAATGAAACAAGGCAGTAGAAGTATTGTTAGACGATGGAATATGAGGAATAAAAATTCATCTATATTTTTCCCTTGTACAGAGATTGTTTAAATACACCTTCTAAGGCTTCAAATAAGCCAAAAATCAGGAAATAGAAAATGAATAACTAGTCTAAATAAATCCTATATTTTCCTAGTTACAATAGACTCCTCTAAAAAAGCTATTAAAACTTGATAAAGGATAAAACAAATATTCAAATGTTCAGCTCAACACTCCCCCTCAAGTGGGGCAAAGATTCTTTCATGCCCAACTTGACAATAGCATCTTGAAATACTTTCCCTGATAAACCTTAGTCAATATGTCAACAAGTTGATCTTCAAATTTGATAAAGGAAAAATGTATGATTTTTTGATCTAGCTTCTCCTTTATGAAATGTCTATCTACTTCCACATGTTTAGTCTAATCATGTTGAACCGGATTATGTGCAATTTCAATGGCAGTCTTATTATCATAATACAAATTCATAGGCTGGTTATAACAGATTCTGAAATATTTCAAAACACTCTTGAATCCATAACAATTTGCAAACACCATGGGTCATTCCTTGAAATTCAGCTTTAGCACTAGTTCTTGCTACAACATTTTGTTTTTTTACTTTTCCAAGTCACCAAATTTCCCTCCACAAACATAAAGTAACCATAGATTGCCTTGTCGTTTGATCTCCAGCCTTATCCGAACCTGTATGTCCTTCAATATAAGGAGAATCTATTTTTGAGAACAGCAACCCTCTGACAGGAGCGCCTTTAAGGTACCTAAGGATTTAGTATACGACATACATATGATCCACACTTGGATCATGCATGAAATGACTCATAACACTTACAACATAGGCTATGTCTGGCCTAGTATGTGATAGATAGATTAATCTTCCAACTAACCTTTGATACCTACTAACATATGTTGGGACTTGATTAGGATAAATACCAAGCAAATGATTCTTTTCAATGGGTGTTTCCAGTGGTTTACGTGTAAGCATCCATATCTCTATAAGAAGATCCAACACATACTTTCTTTGAGAGAGGAAAATACCTTGTTTTGATTGAGCAACTTCAATGCCTGGAAAGTATTTTAGTTGTCCCAAATGTTTCATTTCAAATTCAGCAGCAAGGTACTCTTGTAACAATTTCATTTCACATGGATAATCAACAGTTAACACCATATCATCAACATACACAATTAAAGCAGTTACCTTCCCACTTTTGTTCTTAATAAAGAAGGTATAATCTACATTGCTTTGCTTGTATCCAAAGTTCTTCATGGCTAAAGAGAATCTTCCAAACCAAGCTCGAGGTGATTGCTTGAGTCCATGCAAATCCTTCTTTAACCTATAAACTTTATCATCTCCATTTGGGCTATTTTTCACACCTTCTGGTATTTCCATATAAACTTCCTCTTCAATGTTTCCATTTAGGAATGCATTTTTTATATCAAACTATTTTAGGGGCCAATCTCTATTTGCAGAGATAGATAACAGAATGCGAATTGTGTTTAACTTCGCCATTGGTGCAAAGGTCTCTTGATAATCTACACCATACTTTTGTGTGTATCCCTTTGCAACAAGCCTTGCTTTGTACCTATTAATGCTTCCATCATCCTTTAATTTCACTGTGAACATCCATTTACACCATATAGTTTTCTCTCCATCCGGTAATGGAACTAGCTCCCATGTGGAGTTTTTTTGAAGTGTCTCCATCTCCACATTCTTTTCTTGTTTCCACCTTGGATCATTTAAGGCTTCCTGCACAAAATTAGGAACAAATACACTTAAAAATTGGGTAATGGTCAAAGCATATGATTCAGACAGTCTACAAGTGGATACATAGTTCCCAATAGGATATTTTATTTTGGCCTTGGGATCTGGTTCATACTATTTTTTTGGAACACTTTTACTAGGCCTCAGAGAACACCTAACAGTAATATTATGAGAATCTGAGGTATTATCATAAATAATAAATGTTGGAGGCAATTCAGATGAATTAGAGAAAAGAGTTACCTAAGTGTAATGTTCGAGTAAGACATTAGGAGCATTTCTGGATGATTCTTCTGTTACGGGTGTTAAAAGTAGTTGTGTAATATGGGCAGTAGCTTCATGGGGTGTTAAAAATGGCTGTGTAGTAGGGGTAGCAGCTTCATAAGGTGCATATTGTACTCCAATAATTATAGATTCATTATCAATTGTTGGGGTAACATTTCTTGCAGGTAGAGAGGTGTTTGGTGGTGATGATGGTGTAGAATGCATGGTTGGTTGGGACCATTCATCAAATAAGACTTTTGCTGCAGTGTATATCTCCCCTTGAGGAAAAGTTTGAGAGTCTCCCCCTAAATAAAAAAGGTCCAGACTCCCTAAAAGATGCCTCTATAATGATATGTAGCTGCTGAATGTAGGGGATCATAACACCTATAACGTTTTTGAATATCTGAATAACCTACAAAAACACATTTTCAAGCACAGTGATCCAACTCAGTGCGCAGAGGTTGAGGAACATGAATATAAAATGTACAACCAAAGACTCTTAGCTTCAAATTTTGCATATAAGGAAACGAATGGGATTGTAATTTCTGTAGGGGAGTAAGAAAGTTTAACACCCTGGATAGAGTACGATTAATCAAATATGCAGTAGATTTGAGAGCCTCACCTCAATAAAACTTAGGCAGATTCATACCAAATAAAGAAGCCTGAACCACCTCCATAAGTTACCTATTTTTTCCGTTCTGCTAAGCTCTATTGTGAAACTCTTAAAGAACTGTTTTCAAAACTCTTGACCGAAGCTTTTTGTATTTCTTTGGCTAAGTAATCTATATTCATTGTGTGCCAATGGAAATTGGGTACATACTGAGAAAGGAACTTCCATAAGAAAGGGATTTTAGACAGCTTAGCCATTGGGGGAAGGTAGATGTCATTGGAAAAACGCTACTGGTTACCTTAGGAATAAGGGGCCAACTCGTCCATTTTAAGGTTCTAAACTAAGTACCTATTGGAGTCAAGGGAGCCATAGGAATATGGAAACTTGTGAGCCATCTAGACCATAAGCTGAGGAATCAGAGTTGGCAGGCAAAGAAACTGGGACAAAGTCAAAAGGTGCTAAGTCTTTAGCAGAGAAAACAACCCCTTTAAGAGTGAAGCAGTGAATCCGTTCCTTCTGTTAAACTCTTTTAACCACCACCTTGTTGTCTCTTGATTATAGTTATTTCTGTTTTAGTAGTTTTTATTTTATTTAGTACTTATAAAAACTCCAATGATTATTATCTCACCTTCTTCTAAACAGGAAGGATCACATACATAACGCAGCGAGCAACTGTTTGCCATCAGATTGAACCTACTGTTCCTGAGGAACGTTGTCAAGACAGTAGGGAACGTTTGACCAGACAGTTCATTTACTAACTTTTCTTCTCATTTTCATTCTTTATAAATAGTGATAAAACAATAATTAGCATTATATCCTCGTGGGAACGCTAATTTGGGCATTAATACTCCGTTTATTACTTGATGCGTGCACTTGCGCACTTGGGTTGGAACTAAGGGACGAATCTGTGTTTTGCAAGAACATAGGAACGTCCCCTATCAGAACTTATATTTTTCCACCATCAGCAAACCACCCAACAAAGCACTAGTAGGTGTATAACTTTTCAAGAAAGATGAGCCCAAGTGTATGCAATGATCAAGTCAATAATTAATGAGCAATAATATGATAGAATGAGTAACAAAGGTTCAATAATCGATCTATGGTCATGTCTTGTTCATCACTGTTGATGTGGGTATTTATATTGACACCTCGTTTGAAAACTAGTCGTTTCTAGCCGTTTATAGCCGTTGTGATCCGTACATATCCGGATATTTGTCGGGCATATATTCGGATATTGATATCCGGATATGGTATCCGGATATTGATATCTGGATATTCTCAGTTCAATATCCGGATATTTCATTGCAGCTCACTTTTTCCACAAATCCTGAGTTTCTTTTTATTCAAAAATGGTTTTTACAACATGGAAAGCATGTAATTGGTTATGGAATATGTCTAGAAGTGTTTATATTATGTAGGTTCCTTTCCAAACCAATTTTGGGCATATCAAACCATTTATTTTGTCATTTCTATGAAAATGCATTCTTTTAAAAATAAATGAGCAAATTAGGATCACGAATAAGTGTGATTGCACTGTGCAAAGGCTGCTTCGTGCTTAAGTTATATCAAAGACCTTGTAATGCATGTTTGACTTGTTAGATCAAGGTCCTTTAAGCACTTTATTATTAGGTAACTAAATGTATGACTTGAGCTCATGCAATGCTAGAATCTATACACCTTTACATATTTATTCTAAGTCCTAAATGAATATACCATTGAGATCCTAGACTTGGCTTGATGCTTGAATTGTATACTCTCACATTCGCTTGATTTCTTTTGGATGTTGCTTCGTCTTTGAGCATTCCTCTTTACGTTTGTTTGTTATCATCAAAACTATGTTGACATGGAATCATCAAGTGTATTATCTTTGAGTACGTGGCAACCACATCATCACTTTGATTCTTCAATCTCCCCCTTTTTGATGATGACAAACTTTAAATTGAGAAAGAGGGTTACTGTAGCATTTATTTATTTGAAATCCAATACTCCCCCTATTTACCTTTCACATTGACGAATTGAATATTTCTCAATTTAGTGTACATTATTTTCTCCCTCTTTGGAAACATCAAAAGGAAGCGAGTAATCCAATAAGGAAAAGATTGTAAACGAGTATGCAAGCAATAATATAGAGCAATCAAATCTCAAGAAAAACACGATGCATAACATTAAGCAAAAGTGATACATACATGAAATAGATACGTGTAGTACTCAAAAATGACATTAACAAAAAAGAGTACAAGCGTCTCAAAAATCATAGTCTATCTAAATAACAACAAATAATCCTATAGACTAAGAATCATCGTCGGAGCCAGAAACTGTAGGAATATGCTCATCACTGGAAGTGTCCTCATCTAAAGCAGTGGCCTCAGCATCCTTATCTCCCTCACCATGATCATCACGAGAACCACCATCACCACTGGCAGGAGAAGAGAGGCCAAGAGAGGACTCAATGCGAGTGAGACGAGTGGAGATATCATGACGGAAGGCAATATGAGCAGCTTCTTGCTGCTGAAGATAAAGCATGATGTCATGAGAATAGTAGCCTCGAGAAGTGAGTGGAGGAGGAAGCGGAGGAAGCGAAACTGCAGCAGCAGAGGAATCTGCTGGCATATCAGCAGCCTGCAAAGTGTTCAAATCCTCATCCATATCGTTGGTTGAGGCATCACCATACAGGGCCTCATCATCCCATTGCCACTGACCATGTAAGCGGATGATGTTCATCTTCATCAGCAGCTTATCTCCAAAGCAGTTGTGACTGGGCATGACCTTCTTTTTTTACTCCACCATCCATAATATGTTGAATGAGCATAGGTTATGGCAGATGTGTAGTGGAGCCATATGATGCGTCTCGCATCTGACAACAGAAAGTGTGGCGCAGTCAATGGAGAGCTGATTACGAATAGACCACATGGTGAATAGATCATTCTCCTGAACAATGGCATGATTTGAATGCTGACGAAGAATGATGTGAGATATCACATACAGCAGGATGCGAGCGCAGATACTCAGCTTCTTGGCTGAGAGTCGAACCAAGTTGGTTCGGGCAGTCCTAGGACGAAGGATGGAAGTCACAAACGCCGCACGGTCGTAGGACTGAAAGTTTGAGAAGTGAATCCCATCAAAGGTGAGCGGCTCATCAGCGGTCACAACATCATCATCCTCCAACTGAAAAGTGTAGCCAACGATCTCCTCCCAGTCATCAGGTGTGACAACAATGTTGACTCCCTTGACGCCAGAGCGCAAAGTGCCACGAGAGTACTCGAGGTTCTTGCAAAATGCTTTAACAAACACCTCAGAGTAAGAATATTGAAGGGCAGCAAACTGACATAAGTTGACAGCGTCAAGAAACTGGCAGATATCAAACCCCTAACCGATAAAGAAAGCAACGTCCAAATATTTCGGCTCCAAAATGGGATGTGTAGAGAATCACTCAGCGAATGTGCGGGTTTCATCGGCATTCCCATCGAAGAGGCGACCGAAACCAGAGCGGTCAACACTGGCAACAGCAGTGGCAGAGGAAGAGGCAGGGGTGTAAGCTCTCCTCTTGGAGCGGCGCTCACGTTCACCATCAGCCATGGCAGCAGGCGGAATGAGGAACACGAGGCTGGTACAAAAATAGAGGAATTTAATGATAGGAAATGATAAAAAAAATAGTACTCTCTGTTTCAACAAAAAAAATGTGCTGCTCGGTTAAAAAAAATGTGAATATACGAAGGCACTTTAACGTGGATACACAAAGAAAAGATATAGGAGGCAGAGAGGACAGAGACCCACCTGACGCACGATGAAGGGTATGAGTGGATGATGGATAGTGACGCTCGAAGAGTCCCTTGCTGAGAACAGAACCTTCAACGAAGGGAAATGGAGTTTGGAAGTATAGGATGAAGAAGAATGAGGGCTACGGTGTGAGGAGAGGAATTGGGATGATGGATATGGATTTGGCAGAGAGAGAATTGTCTTAGGGCTTTAGAAGAAAGTCAAAGAATAAGGCAAATGAATGGTCATCTATATTTAAAAACATCCAGCACAAAAAATATCTGGATATTGATATCCGGATATTGAATCCGGATATTGAATCCGGATATTGATATCAGGATATGGTATCCGGATATCATATTCGGATATTGATATTCGGATATTCAAAAATAAATATCTGGATATATCCAGACAGATACCAAAAAGAACCAAGAAGGTGCTCTTAATCCAATAAAACATGTCATATGGCATACATTTCACAGCAAGAAGTCAAGAGGCATATATAACAACTACATTTGGCAATGAATTATGAGAAAAAAATATCAAAGCAACCAAGTTCAAGGTACCTTTGCAAGGATACCTCAATGAAGTAAATACCTTTGAGGGAATTGATCTGCAAAATAGACTTAGGGAAATCATCAAAGCATAAGTTAGTAAACAAGGTTGATATTTGAAGCTAAGAGACTACCCATGCATGTCTACAAATATGATGGATCAATCAAGCCAATTTCTCTTCTTCGATTGTAAAACACATCTTTTGGGAGAGGTTTGGTAAAAATGTCGGCCAATTGTTTTGAGGATTCTACAAATTCCAAAATACAATCACCGTTTTGAACATTATCACGTATAAAATGATGTCTAATATCAATATATTTAGTCCTTGAGTGCACTATGGGATTCTTGGTGAGATTGATGGCACTAGTGTTATCACACCTAATGGGGATGTGATCAAGTTCAACCCCAAAGTCCTTTAGTTGTTGTTTCATCCATAAGATTTGTGCACAACAACTACCGCTCGTCACATATTCCGCTTCGGCCGTGGACAATGCTACAC
Source organism: Gastrolobium bilobum (assembly GCF_033153095.1). Lineage (NCBI taxonomy): Eukaryota > Viridiplantae > Streptophyta > Magnoliopsida > Fabales > Fabaceae > Gastrolobium > Gastrolobium bilobum. The sequence goes on along the minus strand of NW_026897089.1, from coordinate 142,496 downwards.
TATTTTGTTTCTTGCTATGCCAAGAAACTAGTGAGCAACCAAGAAAGTGGCAAGTGCCACTAGTGCTTTTCCTATCCAATTTGCAACCCGCAAAGTCGGAATCAGAATATCCTATTAGTTCACATGATGCACCTTTAGGTCACCACAATCCCATTTGTGAAGTGCCTACAAGATATCTCAAAATTCTTTTTACGACACTTAAGTGTGATTCTTTAGGATTAGCTTGAAATCTAGAACACATGCACACCCTAAACATTATATCCGGCCTACTTGCAGTTAAGTAAAGAAGTGAGCCAATCATACCTCTATATCTAGTGATCTCAACGAGCTTACCTCCTTCAACCTTGTCTAATGTACAAGATGTACTCATGGTGTAACAGCCTGTTGTACACCGGTATTGTTAACATTCATTATGATATTAATCGCAGTTACAATCACAACAATTCATTTATAAAAATGCGAGTAAACTTTTTCCGTTTATTACGCGAGCATTTAAAACCGTAAAAAGCGTAATAAATAAAAGATGTGACCATAACTGTAAAATCTTGCGGAATACTTGTTTAAACTATTTTTATATCTTATTTTACTCAATACAGGACACTAAGGGGTTCCCATAAACCCACTTAGCCAAATTCTCAATCTTGTGTTTTCTACCTATCCAAACATGGTTCGGTATTTATTTTTCTTTAGCTATATTTTTTTCTTACTTAATTACCTTTCCAATGAGTCATCACATGAGTCATTTCGATCTCGTTTGCTCCGGATATCACCGTTTGAAGTTGGACAAGAAAAACTGCCAACCAATCCCAAAACAGCTCCAAACATCCTTCACTCCACGAATTACTGCAGAAAAACCACTCACTCAATTGCTATCAGATGTTTATACCATGAACTAGACACCTCAAGCTTCAATTTGATATATCATACACTTAATTTGACCAAGAAATAAAGCGGGAATAAAATTCCCAAAAATTGCCAGAAACAGCCCCTGCACAGGTGCGTTCTGGACAATCCGTGTTCGCAGGTTTCTACAGAGTTGCGTGCTACCCAGAAATTCCACAGATTTTAACACAATGTAGGGGACATCTCAATATTTAAAATGGAGTATGGAACGTCCCTATCGAACCTTTGTGGAGGGAGATATGCTCTCCCGAAGTTCGCCTGAATTCAGCCAATTCTACAGAAAATTCGGCACAGTTTCCTTTGTTTTTACAAAAATCCCCAATTTGCAAATGTGATCTAAAACCTCAAATGTACCTAATAACCAATGGGTGGCACACACAAGGACCAGCAATGCCTTGGGACACTTACAACCTAACTCAGTTTATAGTTATTACACAATTTATATCATATTGCTCACTTGATTAATACTTAATACGTTTCAATCATCCAAGTCCATTTACATGCATTTTCTAGGCATTCACATATCCATAATCCTAAAATAGGCATAAAGCTCTTCCATCATATTACGTTAAGTATCCAAGTGCAATTACAACATATTACAACTTGAAACATGAACTTTAATTTACAACTTGAAACATGAACTTTTATTTACAACTTGAAACATGAACTTCAAATGACATATACAACTAACTAGATTTAGGCAAAATGACATGAACAAATATGACTATGAAACTCATACTACATACATATGGAATATTCATGCCCTAAGTCTAGCTTAGGCCAAATGGCCATCAAAATGCAAAAAGTGCAAGTCCTCCAATCACTCATCCTACGGGCTTCTTGCCCGCCGCTCCCGTACCACTGCTACCTCCTGAAATAAAGCCCCCAAGACAGGGTGAGATATACGAATATATCTCAGTAACCCAGAGGTTCTGGAGAAAACTCCGCTCAATGGCTCACTTCGATGCATATAAATAATATAAAATAACCACTTTTCAAAACGAGATAAAGCAAGGGATTTAGAGAAACTGGGGAATATAAGAATACAAAATACGACGAAGCGGGAATTGTAGGTACCAATACCATGCAATATCCTCTGCATATAATCCTATGGGTCTCATGCATGGCGTGTTCCTCGAACATCCAACCAAGGTACCCCTCCCATCCGCATACACCCGAGACTTCCTAGTGTGCTCCTATCCGGATAACACACCACGACCCTGGGTCAACTGGAACTCCCTCTCGGAGACTTATCCAGTGGAAGTCCGAAACGCCCGAAGGCAAAAATTGTCTACTGGCCAGAGACTCGGTACCTATGTACCAACATACATCTACATGCATGATCATGTTATTCTACACTACTCAAATACATTTCCTACCATCACCCTCAACGGGTATGGTGGAAAGTACCAAGAGGTTACCTCAACGTGTTTCTCCACTTAGCTCCAAGCAGTTTATGTTCCAAGCTTGTTACTCAACAGAATGCCTACACAGAGGACATTCTCAATTACTCAAAACTAATTCGAACACATGCGAGTTAACAATTATACAAGCATGATTCAACCACTTACCTCAATCCCACTTGGTCCAGGACCAAAGGCAATCCACCGAATCACGATTCGGGGTTCAAATCGACGTACGACAACCTACAATAACCATGTACGAACCGTCAGTACACGACAATTCTATCAAAACGCGAAAAACGTCAAAACCCCCCTACACCCTTGTAGGTTCGGCCTTCTTAGGCTTATTTCACAATTTATTTTTCTAAATTTTCTTTCTCATTTTATTATACTTCCTTAGGTAGCCAAAAGGCTACACCAAGTGCCGTTTTTTTCCATTTTAAGTCTTTTAAACAACGTTTTGACTAATATCTTACTCTAGGATCCTTTATGGCATTTAACACCCTCAATTATTTTTCATTAATTCTTCCACTTTCCAACCACCACACAACCCATCTAAATACCATTTAATACATGATACATCATTCAAACAATGTCAACAACACCAATTCCCCTCTTTTGCCCAATGGCCGAAAATTCAACATGGTGACCTCCAAGGGATTTCCATCAATTCCAATTACTCCACACCTCACACAATCATATTATATCATCATATAATCATACCACAACTCACCAATCCAATCCCAATGCATTTTCAAATTTCAACGTCATGACACCTCAAAATTTTCCAAGTTACACAATCATATTTTTCACCAAAAATTTTCATCGCATTTATAGCTAATACACATTATTCTAAGACACATTCATGTACAAACTTTTTTTCAATTGACCTCTCTAAAAACATCAATCATTAAATCCCCTTTAGGGTTCAAGAAATCAATCACATGATTCAGCCGTTTAAAATACAAGGAAACTCACCCAAATGCAAGGTACAAGGCTCCTCCTAACCATACTCGACCATTGGAGCACCTAGAATCTCCATGAACACAAATCTCCAAGCTTGAGCCGCAGAAAAAAGGGAGGAATATCTCAAAATCTCTTGGTTTTCAAGGCTTAGGAATACCACCAATGGCTTTAGAAGGCAATTTCCAACAAGTTTCAACACAAATTTTACTTGATTTGGTGCATGGATGAGTGATTAATGGAAGGAGAAAGTTTGAAGAAAAACTTTGGAAGGGAGAGGGAGAAGGGTGCGGGTTTCATGAGAGAGAAGGGAAGAGAAGATGATGAATAGTGAGGGGAGGTGATGTGGCTTAAGTGGATTTGAGTGGGGTGGGGCCCACCGCCACCTCACGCGTTTCAAACTTATTTGAATTTCCCTCCGACTACACTAAACGTCCATAAATTTAAAACCTATTTAGAAACTCTAATTTTTAACATTAACCATTCTCCTTTAATTATACTTGATCAGATGAATCATGAGTTTTTTGGTCGTTCGGAGAAAACGTTATTTTAAGCTGTTGCGCGCGCCGTTGGCACGCTTCCCCAAACTAACTTAATTCCATCAAATTTTATAAGAAATCATATTTCCTAGTTCTATAGACCATTTATAACTCATATTTGAAACCTAGAGCTCAAAACTTACTCGACACGTTTTACGGTACAATCGTACCGCGGTATTTCGACCCAGTAAAACACTATTCATTGAATTTTCTGAAACTTGCCTAACCACTCAATTTTTCGTTCTGAATCCATTTCCAGGGTTATTTTTACCATCTGAGACCTCCTACTTAATTTTTATCTTCCTAGGGTTGCGTGTTGGCTAATTACCGTTTTGCCATTTCTTTGTATTTTGGCATAATCTTCAGGATTTTCACTAATCCTTCTCTTAATTACTCATTTAATATTTTAATACTTAATTTAGAATTGGGAGGTGTTATATTCACCCCACCTTTTATAATTTTGTCCGTAAAATTAACTCATACATGTCCCGCTAACTCAGGATACAGCCGGAGAATCTCATCCTCCCGTTCCCAAGTAGCCTCCTCAGGTGTACATCCTTCCCACTGAATCTTTAACATTGGAATAACTTTGCTTCTAAGCTTCTTTTCACTGCGTTCGAGAACATCAATAGGACCTACAGGAGTTTTTAAATTCTCCCGAATTTCAATATCATCCGGTATCACCACATGTGGTTCATCCGGAATATAACGCCGCAGCTGTGATACATGAAAAACGTCGTGCAGATTTGACAACTGTGGGGGCAAGGCAAGCTGATAGGCCACTAATCCCATTCTTTTCCTTATTTGATACGGCCCAATAAAACGAGGACTCAGCTTCTTCACGCCCAATGCACGTCCAACACCCGTAATTGGAGATAACCGCACAAATACATGATCACCTTCTTCAAATTCCAGCAGTCTGTGTCTATTATCATAATAGCTTTTCTGCTGATTCTGTTCCTGTTTAAGTTTTTCTCTGATCATTTTTATCTGTGTTGTAGTTTCCTGCACAAAACTCAGCCCAAATCTCTCTTTATCACCTACCTCAGTCCAACAAGTAGGAGTACGACATCTACGCCCATACAATGCCATACGGTGCCATGCCTAGACTGGAGTGAAAACTAGTATTATACGAGAATTCAACCAGTGATAAAAACCTGTCCCAAGCAGTACCCTGCTCCAATGTGCAAGCTCAGAACAAATCCTCAAGTGTCGTATGGTCCTCTCAGTCTGATCATCAGTCTGCGGGTGATACGCAGTGCTCAGCCTGAGCTGAGTGCCAAAAGCCTGCTGCAAGGCTCCCCAAAAATGAGAAGTGAATTTCGGGTCCCGATCACTAACAATGCTAACCGGTATCCCATGGAGCCTTACAATCTCCTTTACATATAACTTAGCTAGTTTCTCCGTAGAGAAGTCCACTCGCATTGGCAGAAAATGTGCAGACTTCATAAGTCTGTCCACTATAACCCAAATTGAATCGTGACCAGCCTAAGTCTGAGGCAAACCAACAACAAAATCCATAGAAATGCTCTTCCATTTCCACGCTGGAATATCCAGCGGCTGTAGTAAACCAGCAGGTTTCTGATGTTTTATCTTTACTTTCTGACAAATTAATCGCATTGATACATACTATGCAACATCCTTCTTCATCCCAGGCCACCAGAACTTAGCTTTCAGATCTTGATACATTTTTGTGGCACCTGGGTGGCCAGCATACTGACCCTTATGGGCCTCAAACATTACCTCCTCTGCTAACTCCTTGGGCACTACAATCCTTCCCTGATATATTAATAAACCCTGTTCATTCACAGATATTCCACTCTGCCCTTTCAAATACTTGACACTGTCATTCCGTACTTGTGTTTCTTTAATCTTCTCATACAATTTATTTTCCACCCGTAAGTGATGTGCCTCTGGCAAGTGTGGTTTTCAAGTTGAAATTGATAAGAATTGAGTCATAAAGAGCAATTTAAATACATATTTGCTAATTATATTGATTCTTTCTTTGTCAATAATATTTCTCACCTATTGGTTGTGTTTATACAGGTAAAAGGAGTGAAAATTATAAAATTATAAAAAGCCTGTTGACGCGACTCCACACGGGTGTATCACAATACAATTTCCAGCAACATGGCGCGGACCGGCACCACACTGGCGCGAAACCGCGCCAGTTTACAAATTTTGCACTGAAGCTTTGTAAATGGCGCCAACTGGCGCCACAATGAAGCCAACTAGCGTCAAACCATGAAGCTAGGTGGCGCCAAAAATGAAGCAACCTAGCGCCATTTTTGAGGAACCATTCAATTTGTGTCAGTGGCATGGCGCCAACTGGCGCCACTTTACGAGGAATTTGGTCCGACTTTTACAATTTCGCAGAAGTGCGGCGCCGACTGGCGCCGGTTTGAGGGAAAATTACACCGTGCTGTACGAGAGTATTTTTGGAAGAATAAAAAGAGGCATATAAATAGGATGCCTTTTACAGAATGAGGATTCAAACCTATTCTATTGAAGTGAGACGACGGTGGTGCTCCGAGAGGATTCTGAAGATCAAGTTTATCTTCTCCTTCTTCGTTTAATTTATCAGGTTTATGTTGAATATTGAATATTTAGCCATGATAATGGTTGGCTAGTTTATTTTTATTGTAGTTAGGGTCACAAACCCAATGTGAACCCTTGTTACGACGGATTGATTTATAATTGCTCGTTTATATAAGTTATCTTTATCTTTACCTTGTGCGTAATTATATTCTCTTTATTGGAATTGATCAATCTAGTAGTTGAGGATAGTTTGGGGTTAGAACCCTATATAGGAATATTGGGGTTTTGACCTTGAAATGGGGTAGGATAACAATTTATATGCATGCTAGGAATAGATGTATATTTAATTGCAGATGCTTAAATTATTGAGTTTATTGCTTAATGCCATGAGACACATTGTAAGGAATTGGGGTTTCAATTGGGATTAAAGGGTTAACCTTGCAAGGAATTGAGGGTTAACTATTAAATATTTTTAGATAATAATTTATCTCAGTAATTATATAATTGAATATTATAAATCAATCCAAAGTAAGAAGTAGGGATCATATGGTGAGTGTACTCTAGCTACAATGCTTTTCTCTTATTCACAAAAATCAATCTTCGTTCTTATTGTTATTCTTCAATATAAAAATTCAAAAACAAGTCTTTATTTTCAGTTCTCATTTTACACAAATCGACAATATTTGTCACAACCAATTTGGACTCCTCCATTCTTGAAAGGACTATTAATTGATATACGATCACAATCCCTGTGGAGACGAACTTTTCTTATCATTATATTACTTGTGCGATCGGTATACTTGCCGGGAAGCATCAATAAGCACTCAAATTCTTCCACGCTGCCAATAAATACATTCGTCAATTTCAAATCACGGAATTGTTCAATCACTTCATTATCCCGCAACATCAGCTGGGACACGCTGACAGACTTCCTACTCAATGCATCCGCTACCATATTAGCTTTACCCGGATGATATTTCAGCTCAAAATCATACTCTTTTAAAAATTCCACCCATCTTCGTTGTCTCATGTTCAGCTCTTTCTGATCAAACAAATATTTCAAGCTCTTGTGATCACTGAACACGGCAAATTTCATCCCATACAGAAAATGCCTCCAGATTTTTAAGGCAAATACAATAGCAGCAAGTTCCAAATCGTGCGTTGGATAATTCTCTTCTTGAGGCTTCAATTGTCTAGAAGCATAAGCAACCACTCTCCTCTCTTGCATCAACACACATCCCAAACCTTTCAAGGAATAATCACAGTACAATTAAAACTCACCTTCCGGATCGGGGAGGGTTAACACTGGAGCAATAGTCAATTTCTCTTTAAGGTCTAGAAAACACCTCTCACATTCTTGGGTCCACACAAAAGGAGTATCCTTTCGTGTCAATCGGGTCAATGGTAGCACCATTGTGGAAAACCCCTCAATAAATCTTCGATAATATACAGCAAGACCCAGAAAGCTCCGGATCTCAGTAACAGTCTTCGGTCGTTCCTAGTCAATTACCGCATCAATTTTATTCGGATTCACAGCAACACTCCTAGCAGAGATAACATGACCCAGAAATTACACATCTGATAACCAGAATTCACATTTAGACGGTTTCGCATACAACTTTTTATCCTTTAATATCTGCAACACAGTCCTCAGATGCTCTGTATGCTCCTCTCTGCTCTTAGAATAGATCAAGATATCATCGATGAACACAATTACAAACTGATCCAAATACGGTTTAAAGATACGATTCATATAGTCCATGAACACTGTGGGGCATTTGTAAGCCCAAAAGGAATCACCTGATACTCGTAGTGTCCATATCTAGAACGAAATGTCATTTTAGGCACATCCTCCAGCTTAATCCGAATATGATGGTATCCAGACCGGAGATCAATCTTAGAAAACACACAGGCACCCCTCAACTGATCCAACAAATCATCAATACGCGGCAATGGGTACCTGTTCTTAACCGTAACTTTATTCAATTACCGGTAGTCAGTACACAGTCTCATGCTTCCATCCTTCTTTTTCACAAAGATTACCGGTGCTCCCCAGGGAGACACACACGATCTGATAAAAAATCCTTTGCAGAAAACTCCTCAATATGTTTCTTCAACTCAGCCGACTCAAGTGGCGACATCCGGTATGGAGCCAAGGAAATAGGCCCCACACTAGACAACAATTCAATCGAGAATTCAATCTCTCTCTCAGGTGGAAATTCTGGTATCTCATCAGGGAACACATCCACAAACTCATTAACCACCGGAATAGTAGAAATCTCAATCTCCTTACCACCCATCAATCCACCCAAGAAAATATAACCTTGATCCCCAGCCTTGAAGGCTTTAACAGCTTGACACATAGACAAAAAGGGAGACGGAGTAACCGAGGGCTTCTCATGAGACAATATTAACCTCTTGCCGCAGCAATCAATCATTGCGCAGTTTTGAGACAACCAATCCATGCCCAATATCAAATTAACAGAGGCCAGGGGCAAGATAATCAAATAAATAGTGTAACCCGTGCCTTCATAGACAAACCCGACCTCTTTACAAATAAAGGAGGAATCACTAACCTCTCCTGTAGCCGTAGTAATACGCATTGGGGAAATCATTTGTGATACTTTTAACCCCAACCCCATAGAAACATATTCCGCCACGAACGAATGCGTAGCTCCCGAATGAAATAAAACAGACAATTCAGTATTAGAGATAAAAATTATACCTTTAACTAAATTTGGTGCCTTTTCCGTCTGCTGCGCATTAGTAGTATAAACACGCCCAACTGCAGGAGCAGATGGCAAGGCCTGCAGATTCGCAGCCTGCCCAGTATTACTGTAACAATTATTGGCATAGGGCCCCACTTTACCACATTTAAAACAAGCATTTGGAGCCACAGTACACGGGCCCTGATGAAACCTCTTACACTTGTCACATCCAGGATTAGAATTTCTATCATTAAATCCGCTCCTCTTACCACCACCCCTCTTGAACTGCCCCGGAGGCTGCCTTACCTGCAACCCCCTACCTCTATTGTTATTCTGATGGTAGCCACCTCTGTTATTATTACCCAGAGGACCAGATGTCCTCGAAGAACCAGATTTAAGATATCTGCTATAAACACTTTCAACTCGTTTGCACTGTGTCACTAGATCTGCAAAATTCCTCACAGCAGTATTAGACATTCTTTTAGCAATTTTCTCATTCAGACCTCTCTGAAACTTAGCAGACAGAAACTCAGGAGTCGGCAGCACACCCCCATAATTAGCAAATTTCACTAACTCATTAAACTTTGCCACATAGGCATCAATAGTCATGGTACCCTGTACCAAATAGTCTTTCCGAACATCCCTGGGAAAATACTCTTCATGAAATAGTCTTTCAAATAAAGCTCAAGTAATTTCTTCTCCCTGAATAGTAAAAGGTTGAGATGTATTATACCACCACTCGTAGGCATCTCCCTCGAGCATATAAACAGAATACAACAATCTCTGGAGATCCTGACACGCCATAACCTGGAATATTTTCTCCATGCCTATCAACCAAGTAGTCACTACATTTGGGTCCCTTGACCCTTGAAATGCTAGGGGCTTGTGTTTTCTAAAAGATATGAGCCTCTGCTCATCAGTACCAACAAATACCTGCCCAGTAGCCCCAGAAGACTGAGCAGCAACAGAAGGATCCACAGAAGGCTATGGGATATACGCAGGATCAGTAGTGTGGCGACTAGCCTCCTCAGACTGACGACTAGCCTCACTCCCCTCCTGCTGAGGTGTAACAGATGGCGTACGGGTATGAGTCTCCGTAGCAGTATGTGAAGGAGAATCATCCCTCTTGTTCCGAGCCCTATCTGTCCTCATCTCATTCATGAAGGCATGCATCAAATCCTGTTTGTTTTTCATCAGGGTCTCGGTCATATTTCTATTTGTAGCAGTCTCCTCCTACAGAGCATTAAGAACTGCAGTAATAGGATCTGGTGCGGCTAGGCGACCTGCACCTCGAGTTCCACGGCGACCTCGTGCCCTACTCATGATATCTGTACATGTAACACAAAGGAATGAGCTGATCAGACCCACACTGAGGAATCACATATACATTAATCCTAAACAGATCACAGACAGCTATGCAACACGAAATACAGTAATTCATTATCAGAGTTCCCTTACAAAACTGCTCTGATACCATAAAATGTAACATCCCGTTGTACACCGGTATTGTTAACATTCATTACGATATTAAGCGCAGTCACAATCACAGCAATTCATTTATAAAAATACGAGTAAACTTTTTCCGTTTAATACGCGACCATTTAAAACCGTAAAAAGCGTAATAAATAAAAGTTGTGACGGTAACTGTAAACTCTTGTGAAATACTTGTTTAAACTATTTTTATATCTTTTTTTACTAATACAGGACACTAAAGGGTTCCCATAAACCCACTTAGCCAAATTCTCAATCTTGTGTTTTCTACTATCCGAACATGCTTCGGTATTTATTTTTTTGTGGACACACCGCATAAAACTAGTCCTTCCTCTTTGGCTATATTTTTTTCTTACTTAATTACCTTTCTAATGAGCCATCACACGAGTCATTTCGATCACGTTTGCTCCGGATATCACCGTTTGAAGTTGGACAAGCAAAACTGCCAACCAACCCCAAAACAGCTCCAAACATCCTTCACTCCACGAATTACTGCAGAAAAACCACTCACTCAATTGCTCTCAAATTTTTATACCATGAACCGGACACCTCAATCTTCAATTTGATATATCATACACTTAAAGCACCAAACGTCCGTGTTCGCAGGTTTCTTCAGAGCTGCGTGCAACCCATAAATTCCTCACATTTTAACACAATGTAGGAGACATCTCAAGATTTAAAATGGCGTATGGCACGTCCCTATCGTACTTCTGTGGAGGGAGATATGCTCTCCCGAAGTTCGCCTAAATTCAGCCAATTCTACAGAAAATTCGCCAGAGTTTCCTTTAAAAATCCCCAATTTGCAAATGTGATCTAAGGCCTCAAATGTACCTAATAACCAATGGGTGGCACACACAAGGACCAACAATGTCGTGGGACACTTACAACCCAACTCAGTTTATAGTTATTACATAATTTATACTATACTACTCACTTGATTAATACTTAATACGTTTCAATCTTCCAACTCCATTTACACGCATTTTCTAGGCATTCACATATCCATAATCCTAAAATAGGCTTAAAGCCCTTCCATCATATTACGTTAAGTATCCAAGTGCAATTACAACATATTACAACTTACGATTCCCTGACTTTAAATTACAACTTGAAACATGAACTTTAATTTACAACTTGAAACATGAACTTCAAATGACATATACAACTAACTAGACTTAGGCAAAATGACATGGACAAATATGACTATGAAACTCATCCTACATATATATGGAATGTTCATGCCCTAAGTCTAGCCTAGGCCAAATGGCCATCAAAATGCAAAAAGTGCAAGCCCTCCAATGACTCTTCCTACGGGCTTCTTGCCCTCCGCTCCCGTACCACTACTACCTCCTGAAATAAAGCCCCCAAGACGGGGTGAGATATACGAATATATCTCAGTAACCCAGAGGTTCTGGAGAAAACTCTGCCCAATGGCTCACTTCGATGCATATAAATAATATAAAATAACCACTTTTCAAAACGGGATAAAGCAAGGGATTTAGAGAAACTGAGGAATATAAGAATACAAAATACGACGAAGCGGGAATGGTAGCTACCAATACCACGCAATGTCCTCGGCATATAAGCCTATGGGTCTCATCCAAGGCGTGTTCCTAGAACATCCAACCAAGGTACCCCTCCCATCCCCATACACCCGAGACTTCTTCGTGTGCTCCTATCCGGATCACACACCACGACCCTGGATCAACTGGAACCCCCTCTCGGAGACCTATCCAGTGGAAGTCTGAAACGCCCGAAGGCAAAAACTGCCTACTGGCCAAAGACTCGGTACCTATGTACCAACATACATCTACATGCATGATCATGTTATTCAACACTACTCATATACATTTCCTACCATCACCCTCAACGGGTATGGTGGAACACACAAGGGGATTAAGCCCCAGTACCAAGAGATTTCCATCAATTCCAATTACTCCACACCTCACACAATCTTATTATATCATCATAAAATCATACCACAACTCACCAATCCAATCCCAATGCATTTTAAAATTTCAACGTCATGACACCTCAAAATTTTCTAAGTTACACAATCATATTTTTCACCAAAAATTTTCATTACATTTATAGCTAATACACATTATTCTAAGACACATTCATGTACAAACTTTTTCCAATTGAGCTCTCTAAACACATCAATCACAAAATCCCCCTTTAGGGTTCAAGAAATCAATCACGTGATTCAACCGTTTAAAATACAAGGAAACTCACCCAAATGCAAGGCACAAGGCTCCACCTAACCATACTCCACCATTAGAGCACCTAGAATCTCCATGAACACAAATCTCCAAGCTTGAGCCGCGGGAAAAAGGGAGGAATATCTCAAAATCTATTGGTTTTCAAGGCTTGGGAATACCACCAATGGCTTTAGAAGGCAATTTCCAACAAGTTTCAACACAAATTTTACTTGATTTGGTGCTTGGATGAGTGATTAATGGAAGGAGAAAGTTTGAGGAAAAACTTGGAAGAGAGAGGGAGAAGGGTGCGGGTTTCATGAGAGAGAAGGGAAGAGAAGATGATGAATAGTGAGGGGAGGTGATGTGGCTTAAGTGGATTTAAGTGGGGTGGGGCCCACAGCTACCTCACGCGTTTCAAACTTATTTGAATTTCCCTCCGACTACACTAAACGTCCATAAATTTAAAACCTATTTAGAAACTCTAATTTTTAACATTAACCATTCTCCTTTAATTATACCTGATCAGATGAATCCTGAGTTTTTCGGTCGTTCGGAGAAAACGCTGTTTTAAGCTGTTGCGCGCGCCGTTGGCACGCTTCCCCAAACTAACTTAATTACACCAAATTTTATCAGAAATCATATTTCCTAGTTCTATAGACCATTTATAACTCATATTTGAAACCTAGAGCTCAAAACTCACTCGACACGTTTACGGTGTAATCGTACCGCGGTATTTCGACCCGGTAAAACACTATTCATTGAATTTTCTGAAACTTGCCTAACCACTCAATTTTTCGTTCTAAATCCATTTCCAGGGTTATTTTTACCATCTAAGACCTCCTACTCAATTTTTATCTTCCTAGAGTTGTGTGTTGGCTAATTACTGTTTTGTTCTTTCTTTGTATTTTGGCTTAATCTTCAGGATTTTCACTAATCCTTCACTTAATTACTCATTTAATATTTTAATACTTAATTTAGAATTGCGAGGTGTAATACATGGGAGTGTCAATGGCTTTAGAATTCTCCATCCTAAACTTCTTGAGTAGTTTTTTAAAATACTTTCCTTGGTTGATGAAGATTCCATCCTTCTCTTGTTTGATTTGAAGACAAAGTAAGAAGTTGAGCTCACCCATCATTGACATCTCAAATTCACTTTTCATGATGTTGGCAAATTCTTCACAAAGTTTAATATTAGTAGCTCCAAATATAATATCATCAACATATATTTGAACAAGCAAAACGTGATTATTTATCCTTTTTATGAAAAGAGTTGTATCAACCTTTCCTTTTTCAAAACCTTGTTCTAAAAGGAACTTGCTCAACCTTTCATACCAAGCTCTTAGAGCTTGCTTTAAACCATATAACGCCTTTTTAAGTTTAAAAACATGGTTAGACAATTCATGATTTTCAAAACCAGGTGGTTGATCAACATAAACTTCTTCTTGAATATATCCATTTAAGAAAGCACTTTTAACATCCATTTGAAATAGTTTGAAATCCATCATACATGCAAATGCAAGCAATAATCTTATGGCTTCTAATACAGAAACGGGAGCATATGTTTCATCAGAATTAATTCCTTCCTCTTGATTGTACCCTTTAGCAACAAGCCTAGCTTTATTTCTGGTTATTATTCCATTTTCATCAAGCTTGTTCCTAAAGACCCATTTAGTGCCAATTATTGAGTAATCATTGAGTCTTGGCACAAGTTCCTAAACTTGGTTTCTTTCAAATTGATTTAATTCTTCTTGCATTGCCAAGAGTTCATTAATAATTGCCTCATCAATGGTTCTAGGTTCAATTTGTGAAACAAATGCTAAATGATTACAAATATTTCTAATGAAGTTTCTAGTGGTTACCCCTTTTGACATGTCACCTATTATCGCATCAATGGGGTGACCTTTTGCCGTTTCCAATCCTTTGGAAGATCCTGTTCTTCCTTGTTGACTTGAAAAGTTTCTTCATTTTGAGCTTGCTCCTTTTCTTTTTGTTTTTCTTCTTGCTTTTTGTCACTCAAGTTCATGTTGCTCAAGTTTTCTACAACATCATCATCACACATATCTTTTCTAGATAAAGAAGGGTTAGTCTCATCAAATATCACATGAATTGATTCTTCAATTACCATAGTTCTTTTGTTGTAGATTTTAAATGCTTTACTTGTGAGTGAATACCCTAGAAATATATCTTCATCGGATTTTGAATCAAATTTGCCAAGATTATCCTTTCCATTATTTAAAACAAAACATTTGCAACCAAAAATGTGAAAATGTGAGATATTTGGTTTTCTTCATTTGTAAAGTTCATAGGGGATTTTCTTTAAAATTGGCCTAATTAAGGCACGGTTCATAACATAGCAAGCGGTGCTTACGGCATCTGCCCAAAAATACTTTGGAAGATTATTTTCATTTATCATTGTCCTTGCAAGTTCTTGCAAGACACGATTTTTTCTTTCAACAACTCCATTTTGTTGTGGAGTCCTAGGAGTCGAAAAATTGTGTTGAATTCTATTTTCGTCACAAAATTTTCAAAATCTTGATTTTCAAATTCTCCCTCATGATCACTTCTAATAGAAACAATGTTCAAAGATATTTTATTTTGAATAAACTTGGCTAATCTTCTAAATGCTTGAAAAGCTTCACTTTTATGAGCAAGAAATAATGTCGATGTAAAGCGGGAAAAATCATCCACAATGACAAATGCATAGTAATTACCACCAAAGCTCATAGTTTGTGTCGGTCCAAAAATATCCATGTGCAAAAATTGTAAAGGCCTAGTAGTTGAAACAATATCTTTGGATTTGAAATAAGCCTTTACTTGCTTTCCCATTACACATGCATCACATAATTTGTCATTTTGAAATTTAAGCTTTGGAAGACCAATTACTAAATCTTTAGAGATCAACTTATTTAAGTGACTCATGCGAATGTGTGCAATTCTTTTGTGCCATAACTATGAATCATTTTTCTTACTAACCAAGCAACTATAGTCATTTGAAGGCATACCATCTAGATCAATCATATAAATATTAGCCACTCTATAGCCTTTAAACTTAACTTGCCCATCATTTAAACTTTCAATTTTGCAACATTTAGAATCAAAAACAACTTTAAAATCTTTGTCACATAGTTGACTAATACTAAGCAAGTTTTGTCTAAGGCCATCAACAAGTAAAACATTTTCTATACAAGTTGATTAGGAGTTACCAACTTTCCCAATGCCAAGGATCTTTCCTTTATTATTGTCTACATAACATACATGTCCATGTTCCTTCCTTGTGATTGAAAGAAATTTGGTAATGTCTCCCGTCATATGCCTTGAGCAACCACTATCCAATACTCATTTAGATGAGACACTCTTCAAGCACACCTACAAAACAAGTTTAACATTTAATCTTTGGTACCCAAATTTGTTTGGGTCCTTGTGTGTTAGTCATGGGTCTAGTTCCCTTAGGGACCCACACTTTCTTTTGACCACTAATTCTATTCTTTCTAATCTTACAAGTTGATGCACTATGTCCTTTTCCACCACAATGATAGCATTTAATAAAAGGACTACTAGTCATGTAAGATGGTGATATGAAGAAATTCTTATAGGATTTTTCTTATATGTTAGTGTTGAATCCTAAGCCGGATTTGTTAAACATACATCTTTGTTTTCCAAGCAATACATTTAAGTTATCTCTACCACATGTAAACTTGCTTAGCACATTGTTTAAATCATCAATTTCACTTTTTAGCTTTTCACATGAAGTACATGATGATGATGATGCATGATCATTTGATGATAAACATTTAATGCAATTTGCACTAGCATCAATCAACTTAAGTGTTTCATTTTCATCCTTTAACTCTTTTACTTCTTTGTTTAAGCATGCAATTTGTTTTTCTAAAGAGACAATGGTCTTTCTTAATTCTCTAAGAGATTTAACATGCTCTAAGATTCACTTTGTAATTCATCAAATAAATTTTGTAATTCATCATATGAAGGAGAGATAGTAGAGCAAGTAGAATTTACCTCGGATTTCGACTCATTGCCATTTTCCATTGTCATGAAACACATATCTTGCATTCCTTTGCTTATCTCATTTGAGGCTTTAGAATCTTGCAAGAAACATACATTAGCCTCTTCCTCACTTGAATCATCGGAGGAACTTGAATCTTCATCCCGAGCCGCATATGCCTTCTTTTTAAAGCTATTCTTCTCCTTTGATTGCCTTTTCTCATGTTTATCTTTCTTTTGAAGGTTTGGACAATCCGATTTGAAGTGACCGATTTTTCCACATTCGTAGCACGTGATGTTGAGTTGAGACGTTCCTTCATCTTTGGATTTTCTTCTCGATGGGAAAGGAGGTCTTCTTTGTAGATTATTTTTTTTTGAAGAATTTTCCATATTTCTTTACAAAGAGACTCATTTCATCTTCATCCAATTCATCAGAGCTTCTTTTCCTTTTTTTCTACTTGAAGGCTTGAGCTCTGGCTTGCAAGGCTAATCCCTTGCTTTTCTTCTTTGCTTGCTCTTTCAAGGTTAGTCTTGCCAATTCTAGTTCATGCTCTTGAAGCTTCCCAAATAATGTAGCTATGGAGATAGTCTTCAAGTCTTTTGATTCACATATGGCTGTCACTTTAGGTTGTCATTCCCTATTCAAACTTGTCAAAACCTTAGTTACCAATTGAAAGTTAGTGTATGAAGCACCTAATGCATCTAAATGTGTGATGATATGAGTAAATCGTTTGCATGCTTTGTATGGTTTCACCATCATTCATTTCAAATAATTCAATCTCTCTAGTTAATCCAAGAATTTTAGAAACTTTAACTTCACTAGTTTCTTCATGTGTTACTTCTAGCACGTCCCACATTTCTTTTGCGGTTTTGCAAGAAGCTACATGAAAGTATTCATCTCTACCTAAAGCATTGGTAATCAAGTTTCTAGCTTTAGCATTTCAATTAGCTTCTTTAATTTCTTCTTCCGAAAATTCCTTTACATTCTTTGGAATATCATTATTGCTTTCATCCTTTTTGGTTGGGATTTTATATCCCTCTTCAACAATGTTCCAAATTCTTAAATCATTGGACTCAAGAAATATTTGCATCCGACTTTTCCAATAAGCATAATCGGTGCCATTAAAGAAATGAGGTCTTGTAGTTGAAGTTCCCTCAAGAGGCATATCATTGTTCAAAGAGGTCATCCCTTCTCTTGAAGCGGTTAAGCTCTTTAAACAAGAGTTCAAGCTCTGATACCACTTGTTGGACAAGTGGCCTCAAACTCAAGAGCGGGGGTGAATTGAGTTTTAAAAATATTTTTGTAAAATGCCTCACTTTTCTTTTTGAAAATAATTTTCTTGAGTTCAAATAATTTACTACACATAGAGAATAAATAATAGCAAATAATTAGCAAGATATGAAATTAAATATGCTAAAATAATCTAACAATGATTATGCAAAGATGAGGGTTAGAAATATTGCAAACGAGATGTATCCTGGTTC
This sequence comes from Gastrolobium bilobum, assembly GCF_033153095.1. Lineage (NCBI taxonomy): Eukaryota > Viridiplantae > Streptophyta > Magnoliopsida > Fabales > Fabaceae > Gastrolobium > Gastrolobium bilobum. The sequence goes on along the minus strand of NW_026897089.1, from coordinate 124,266 downwards.
GGTCACCACCACCGTGACCTACGTCCAGACTGAAGCCGCTTTGTCAACTTTCACTATTCGGTTGAGCTTCAAGGGTGCTCAACAAACCACTACAAAATTCTCCAAGACTTCGTTCACTTGGAGACTAACACTTTTTTTTTCACTAACACAAGGGTTCAATCCCCTCTCAATTCAAGAAGTAAGATTGAGATGATTAAGAAAGGGTAAGTACTCTCTAAGTACAGATTACACAAATTGAAGCACTAGTAGGTGTATAGCATTTCAAGAAAGATGAGCTCAAGTGTATACAACGATCAAAGTGAGTAATTAATGAGCAATAATAGGCTAGAATGAGTAACAAATGTTCAATAATTGATCTATGGGCGTGTCCTGTTCATCACTGTTGATGTGGGTATTTATATTGACACCTCATTTGAAAACTAGTCGTTTCTAGCCGTTTATAGCTGTTGTGATCCGTACATATCCGGATATTTGTCGGGCACATATTCGGATATTGATATCCGGATATGGTATTCGGATATTGATATTCGGATATGGTATCCGGATATTCTCAGTGCAATATCCGGATATTTCATGGCAGCTCACTTTCTACACAGATTCTGCGTTTCTTTTTATTCAAAAATGGTTTTAACAACATGGAAAGGCTTGGGATATGGAATATGTATAGAAGTGTTTATATCATGTAGGTTCCTTTCCAAACCAATTTTGGGCATATCAAACCATTTATTTTGTCATTTCTTTGAAATGCATTCTTTTACAAATAAATGAGCAAATTAGGATCATGAATAAGTGTGATTGCACTGTGCAAAGGCTGCTTCGTGCTTAAGTTATATACAAGACCTTGTAATGCATGTTTGACTTGTTAGATCAAGGTTCTTTAAGCACTTTATGATTAGGTAACTAAATGTATGACTTGAGCTCATGCAATGCTAGAATCTATACACCTTTACATATTTATTCTAAGTCCTAACTGAATATACCATTGAGATCTTGGACTTGGCTTGATGCTTGAATTGCATACTCTCACATTCGCTTGATTTCTTTTGGATGTTGCTTCGTCTTTGAGAATTCCTCTTTACATTTGTCTGTTATCATCAAAACTATGTTGACGTGGAATCATCAAGTGTATTATCTTTGAGTACGTGGCAACCACATCATCACTTTGATTCTTCACCTACTCTCGCCCTTATAATTTAGCCTAAAAACATGGTAAACCAAAGGTTTATCACGCATTAATGGGTGTCATCTGAGTGACTGTCGCCAAGGTAAAGGGTTTGGGTGTCATTTGAGTGGTGTAGGAGTAGCGCCCAATATCTTAGGTCTTGCAAGGGGTATTTTGGGTCTTTCGCCTTTCTGACACGAAGGGTGTCTCTTCCTCTTTTAGTTTCGCTTCTCTTCTCATTTTTCTGGTGATGGTTAAAATAACGGATGTGCCTGGGTTGTTCTTACCGGAGTTAGAGGTTGAAGTTAAGGAGGAAGAATTTGACGTAGCCTTCGACATACTCGAAGGCTGTACAGTGGGGCCAGCTATGCAGAATATCTTGCTAAGCGTGATGGGGAAGGCAACAGCTTTCCCTCCTATCGTTCTTTAGTTCCTGGGGTTGAGTCATTGCCCCACAGTAGGATTCCCGAGCTTCTTGGTTTTACTAAAGAAGAGATTCCAAATCTCCTAACAGAAAGGGCTTTAGGGCCTGTGCTTCCTTATTTGGGTGAGGCATCTGGCTCTCAACTTCGTAGTGAGCGCCAAGTGCCGGGTGGTGAGACCGCTTCTGGATCTGGTAGGCGTCAGTTTGCTAGTTCCGGAAGACGGCGATCAGGTGGTTCTAGTGAAGGGGTTAGGTCTCACCCATCACGAAGTTGTCGTTCAAGGTCTTCTATTCGCTTTTGCGATAAAAGGAGAGGTTTGCGTCGCCATGTTTCACGGCGCTCTGCCCTTGGAACAGGGCGACTTGTTCGGCCTTTGTCTTTTCTTAACCGACACCCGCAAAACCGTCCCATAGAGTATTATTATAAACCTCGCCATCCAACTGTTGACTCTTATATTGCCTTGAGTTCATCACGTGGCCATATTCCCAACATTTCCCAGTCCTTCCATCGCCGTAAATATGACGAATCTACAGACAACTGACTAGGTAGATACCACCCAGAGGATGGACGACATGTGAAGTATGGCTTGTGGGACGCCATATATGAAGACCTGGGGCTCTATAAGATACCGCATGTTTGGTGGCCTTCTTCTTTAAGCTACTCAGATTTTTATTCTTCGAGCTCTTCAGAAACTTCTGATTCTGACGGTAAGTTGTTTGTGTTTGAGTTATTTTTGATTTAGTTGTCGGTAAGGAGGGTGTTTGACGGTTGCGGGAGTGGAAATTGAGTGTTATGGAGGTTTGAAGCTTCCCCCCACCTTGTTGATCTTCTTGGCGTCGGTTGAAACAGTGTTTGGCGATTGACTGTGTGGTTGTCGCTCCCTTGTAGAATTTGAAGACACTCTCTTGACTTATGGCTGCTCTTCAGGAAGGCAATTGCACATTGGCGAGGAGTTGGGTAGACCCGTTGGTAGCGTCCTCGTCATCGAGTTATGCTACCGAGGATATTTTGTTCCGTGATTACCAAACGGAAGCTAGTTTTGTCATTACCCCAAACGGTGTACATGAGGCGAAGGGGCAAACAATCGCGGTTCAGTCTGATCATCGTGTTTGTGACACTCCTCACAGTGTGGCGAGATCTCGATGGCGGTTCGCGGTGTATAAGACTCACTTCACGGATCAGAAAGTGAGGTTCCCTTTATCTGAGTTCGAGATGGGAGTGCTTGCCCACCTACAGGTTGCTCCTTCCCAATTACACCCAAATGCTTTAGCGTTTTTTCGGGTCTTTGAGAAGATATGCCAGTATTTTGGAGGGTGTACTCCGTGCAGTTGTTCTTTTATTGCTTCCAGGTGTCGCCTTCATTGAAGAAGATTGGTTGGGTTTCGTTGAAGGCGGGCAACGGATTGGGATCGATATTCGCCCAGTATGCCAACTCATATAAGAATTGGCGACATACTTTTTTCTAGATTGAACCAGTGCTTGGTGAGGGGGAATTACCTTTTTTCCTTGACCGGGCGAGTAGGGAGAGTCGGTTTCCGCTATACTGGACTAAAGCCCATTATGAGACGCCCGTCGGTCAGTATTCGTTTGAGTGGGGAGCCTTGTCTCCTGAGGAGGTAATGGTGGTGGATTGGTTTGTGGAGGTGAAGGGGGGTCTTGACCGGTGGCCTTCGAAGCAAGTGTTGTGTCACAGAGGTGTGGTGATGTTTGGTACCATTTGTGACTATGGTGAGTGATGGGACGTAAATTTGTTCCCATCTCAGCCCATTTTGATGGAAAAATACCACATGTTCCGTCATCTGATGAGCAACTTCGGCATGAAAATCACTTGTTTTACACATTTGTGACAAAAACACAGTGGGGGAACGGATGGCAACGTATTCCTTTAAAATATATTAAAAGGGGAACAGACTGAGACGCATTTAATGCACCTGCTCCACTCATTTAATGCCTCTGTACCCTTTGCAGGTGACGTAAGGTTAAAGTCTTCTAAAAGCAGAGGCGATGCACCAACTGAGCAGCTGGAAACGTGAAGAGCAGAGAATTAAGAGTTCTCATTGGCTGAAAAGGAAAGCAAAGCATGGGAAAGACTGCAAACAACGGCTAATCATCACCAAATCCTATTCCATCCAGCAATTTGCACAATCTTCACGCTCTGCTGCCACCATCTTGTCCCCTCAGTCAAGCAACTAGCTCCATAGGATTTACAACATTGTCACTCCTCTTCCCTCTATAAATAGGACCACCCCGACACAAAAACACCATCGAATCCTGGAGGGTTTGAAGTCTGAAAGGAAGAGATCACCTAGTAGTAGTAGTAGTTAGTAACTTAGTTTTATTTTAAGTTGTAACTATAGTTAAGTGACAACCTATCTCTGTTCTCTGTATCAACCTTTAAGACTCATCACGAGTATCAACTCATCTTTCTCCATTTTCTGTTTCTTTTGTAAATTGTCTTTTCAATTAATATAAGTGTTTTTCTCTTCGTTCCATTCGTTATCTCTTAATTGAATCTCGGGTCTATGCGATTTCAGTTGGGAATAATTTTGTTTAAACTATCAGCCATGAGCTGAACTATCTGTGGAACGGGTGAACTGTGAAACCCTTAAAGAACTGTTTTCAAAACTCTTTACTAAAGCTTTTTGTATTTCTTTGGCTAAGTAAGCTATATTCATTGTGTACCAATGGAAATTGGGCACATACTGAGAAATGAACTTCCATAAGGAAGGGATTTCAGACAGCTTAGCCATTGGGGGAAGGTAGTATTATGGCAAAAACACTATTGGTCACCTTAGGAATAAGGGGCCAACTCGTCCATTTTAAGGTTCTGTTCTAAGTACCTGTTGGAGTCAAGGGAGCCATAGGAATATGGAAACTTGTGAGCCATCTAGTCCATGAGCTGAGGAATCAGAGTTAGCAGACAAGAAACTGGGACAAAGCCAAAAAGTGCTAAGTCTTGAGCAGAGAAAACAACCCTTTTAAGAGTGGAGCAGTAAATTCGTTCCTTCTGTTAAACTGTTTTAGCCACCACCCTGTTGTCTCTTGATTATAGTTATTTCTGTTTTAGTAGTTTTTACTTTATTTAATCTTGCACTTATAAAACCCCCAATGATTATTATCTCACCTTCTTCTAAACAGGAAGGATCACATACATAACGCAGCGAGCAATTGTTTGTCATCAGATTGAACCTATTGTTCCTGAGGAACGTTGTCAAGACAGTAGGGAACGTTTGACCAGACAGTTCATTTTCTAACTTTTCTTCTCATCTTCATTCTTTGTAAAATAGTATAAAACAATAATTAGGAATCTATCCTCGTGGGAACGATAATTTGGGTACTAATACTCCATTTATTACTTGATGCGTGCACTTGCGCACTTGGGTTGAAACCAAGGGAACGAATCTGTGTTCTGCAAGAACAGAGGAACGTCCCCTATCAGAACTTACATTTTTCCACCATCAGCAAACCACCCAACAAGTTTTTGGCGCCGTTGCTGGGGATAGAAACACTAAATCTTGTTCTTATTTACTGTTTTTAGTACATACTCTGTATATCTAACTTTACCTCTTATTTTTCTTTTTACTTGTCACTTAAACTACTGTGCATACATACTCTGTGTTTATGGTTTATGAGTGAAGAGTTTGAAACAAACTCTGATCACTCCATTGAAGTACCTGAGTTTCTCTTCGACCTTGAACCAAAACGTACACTTCATAGAAGAAGGAGAAACCTCAGGGAAGAAATCCTTGAAAACATGGCTGATTATAATAATAATGAAGAGGTTTCTCCTGAACAAAACTTCAGAACTTTGGCTGCTCCTTTCAGGAACAGACCAGACAGGGGAGTAATCCTCCCTCTTGTAGCACCAAATTTTGAACTGAAACCTATCATGTTTCACATGATTAGGGAAGCAGGGGTCTTCAATGGACTCCCTGCAGAAGATCCTTACATACACCTCACAACATTCCAAGATATCTGTGATAATTTTAAAGCTGAGGGTGTGACAGAGGAAAGCATGAGAATGAGGTTGTTCTCTCACTCCTTGGGCTTAAAGGCAAAAATATGGATGAAAACTCTCACCCCTGGGTCAATCCACACATGGGAGGAGCTCTCTAACAAGTTCATAGAGAGGTTTCTCCCAATGTCTCGACAAGCTGATGTTAGGGCAAAAATCTCTAACTTCAAAATGTTTTATGGAGAAAATCTCTATGAAGCATGGGAGAGATATAAGGACATCATCAGGAAATGTCCAAACCATGGGGTAGAGAGTTGGGGAGTGTTACAATCTTTCTATAAGGGACTTGACCATACTTCTCAATCTCACTTAGATTTTGCTGCAGGAGGATATTTCTTTACAGGAACACTTGAACCCCGGTATGAAATCATAGAAGGAACTGCTGAAAGATGTCTCCAATGGCCAATAGATAGGGTGAGCCCAGTAAGAAAGCCAGGCATGCTAGAACTGGATAAACAAACCACCATGGAAGCCCAGCTGGGATCACTCATGAATAAAGTGAAGAACCTGAAAGCTGACCAATCAACACCAAAGATGGAAGTCTTACAACTCACAGCGGCTAAGACAGAACCATGCTCAGCCTGTGGTGACCTTCATGACTCAACAGACTGCTCATCCACTGCATTGGTGTGTTATGCAGAAAATTTTGGCAACAAGAACTTCACCAGAGACAATCAACAAGCAGGACGCAATACAAATTCAATCCCTGGAGGAACTATCATTAAGGATCAGAACCACAACACTCAATGGAGGCCACAGATGAACCAAAGACCATTCAACAATCAGCAACAGTATCAGCAAAGCAGCAGCAGTGGAACGTTTGAACAAAGGAGAAACAACTACGTTCCTTTCCACAGAGAGGACCAACGCATCAACACCCTAGAAAATTATGTCAATGAATATGTAACTAGGAATAATGCAGTGGTCAGGAACATTGAATCCCATCTGGGACAGATTGCTGCCAATCTTCAAACAAGAACACCAGGATCACTACCAGGGGACACTGAAGTTCCCTCGACCACTTCTGAAGCAACTTGAGAGGTAAGTACCATGTCTAGCTAAAGACATTAAACTAAGCGATGACTGGGAGGCAACCTAGTGGTTACATTTTCTCTCTTACAAAGAGCAAAGTTTTAGGGTGGTTACTGTTAACCACATAGCTCCCAAAAAGGAGGGAACGTCTGATGTTCCACTCCAGAAAGTCCAAATAAAGTACGTTCCGTTCCAAGAACGTAGTTTTGGGGTGGTCCCTGAACACAATATCCCAATTAAAAAAAATAAAAAATAAATAAATTTTTTTATTTTTATTTTTGCAAAGTTAACATTTTAATAAATAATAAGTAATAGGTGATAGGTTAGTATGTTCCCTTTTCCTTAGTTGGATTAAATCTCCAATTACACACTTTTGTATGTTTCCTTTTATTTATTTAATTATTTATTAGTTAGGAAAAGACAAAGGGAATGTTCCCTGGGTTAGGAGATAAGAATGACTGGGACACTTGTCCCTGCTGAGTCACTTAAAAAGATACGCAGCCACATCTAATTTGCATTCATTGCAAATCTTGGAAACGTGCTCAGCAAAAGCAACCGTCTCCTCAACCATTAAGACAACTGCACCTTTTTCTTTTCCCTCTCTCCCACGTCTTGACCTAAACTGTTCCATCTCCCCCACTCATCATCATCAGTTACAAACCAGTAACTGCTGACCACTCGTTCTGTAACAACCCCATTCCACTACCTTTTTAACCTCCTCTCCTTAACCTCCACGTCCCGGAAACTCTTCGTTTACTCCTCCATTGTCTATTTAAACTCAGTCACTGCTTCCTTTGAGTTTTACTATTTCCATTCAACTCAGAACCTTTTTCTTCCTATGCATTGTGCCCTAACCTCCTTTCTGCTAAAAATGACTAAGCTTTTGATCAAGGTGACTCATGTGGCCAACCGTGGCAAAGAACTAGAACTCACCGAACTCATCATTCATCTATACCCAGAGAGGAATATCTCCTTGCAACAGGAAAAATTGGTTCTGCCCTCATTTGTGGAGCTGTCCTTAATCAAGCTCCAGTGGGTGCATTTTGCCACTGATGACCGTGAAGTGAATGTCTCCCTAATGGGAGAATTCCTGTACCAGACAAGGAGACTTCCCGAAGAAGATGCCCCTGATGTGGTCACAGTGAGGGGAAAACAAGTATCATTTTCCCCCACTGATGTCCAGGAAGTGCTCTACCTCCCCACCGTCACCAACTGTCCATACCAGAAGTACTTGGACAGTAGGGAGGTATTCTCCTTCAAAAAGGACCTGAAACAAACAGTAGCCCTCGACAAACCCAACTACTACAAAGGGTCCCTCTGCAAGGGGAGCATGAAGGACATAGCCAGGTTTTGGGCACTGTTTGCAAATTCCAACATCACTCCCACCACTCATGAAGCCTCTGCTAGTTGGGGGCTGCAAGTCCAAATCTACTGCATCATTAAGCACATTCCTTTTGATGCAGTAACCCTCATCTATAACAGCTTGAAGAAAGACATGAGGAAGACCACAGTCTGCCTCCCCTGCCTTATTACCAAGCTCTGTTTGAAAGCTGGTGTAGAGGAACACCCAGATGACATCACACGGGTGGCATCTATCATTGATGCTAAGACCTGGAACGATCTTAAAAGCACCTACATTGACACCACCCAACCAATTCCTGCCAATCTCAGACGCTCCCCCACAAGTGATGATGAAGAGGAAACCCTTGTGGTCTTACGCAAGAAGGCCACTGTAACATCCCGAAAAAAGAAAAAAGAAATTAGGAACTTACATAAATTGCCCTTAGTATTGTGAATACATGCCTTGAATTCGGATTGTATACATGTAACTAGGGTAGGATAAATTTTAATAATTTTAATTACATTATGTGTAGAAACCTTAGCTATTACCTAAGTAGACACATGAAAAAAAATTGTTAGGAAAGAATGAAATTGTAATAGGGAGTGTGGAACCATGTCATGAAATCGAACTACATGTAAGTGTAGTAGAGGTTAACTTTCAAATTATATCCTATAATAAAATCCTAAATAATACTTAGAAAGGTATATAAAAATATGACCCATTAGGAAATGAGATTTAGGCCACAATACCCCTTTGGGGCCACGGCCCAAGCATCTTTGAGGAAGGCCCTAATCAGCCAAAAATCCTCTTACTCTTGATCCATGGATAACTAACCCTTATCCTTGACTAATCCTAAGAAATCAGTGTGCATGTCCTCTCATTGGTCAAAAGACCACATCCCATCCTTCTTCATCACTTTTATTGCATGTCTGCCACTTGTACAATCATTGGACACTTGGATTCTTTTGTTATGGTTTGGCCAAGCCCTTCATGGTCAAGGGTTCCATCTCCTTAGACAAAAAAAAAGGATCTGACCTCCATTTAGTTCCCTTCCATGTTTCGGCCAAGACCTTTGGTAGACCAACAAGCCATACTCAAATGGCACAGAACCGGTTATTCCATCCCTCCACTCTCCCAACTGTACACCATCAATAGAAGGAACCAAAGCTTGTGTGTCTCTCCTTTCACCATCCTCTCAAATCTTGTGCACTCAAGGAGAAAACAAAACACAGTATCCTTTCACCCCTCAAGGCCGTGAACCACAAAAGGAGGAGGCAAAGCTTGCATGACCTTTCTCTTACCTACTCCCTCAAAATCGTGAGTTTCACAAGGGAAGCATCCATCATCCAACTCCCCATCCCTTTTTCCATCCACTGGTTCGGCCGAAGAGCCACTTGAGGAGATGAGCTGTGAATTTAGTCCTTGAAGAGTAGATAGACCCATTGCATGTGACTAAAACCGTGATTTTAGGAGAGTAGAAAGGTAAGGACCTTAGCATCAACCTTGGAGACCACCTACTTGACCGAATTGTGGAACTTTGTTTACTTGCAAAGAGGTAACAGAGGAACCTCAAATTCTCTTCTTCTCTCGGTTCCAGTCGCTGCTTGTAGACTAAGAGGTCATGATAAATTCTTGTTTTGTTTTCTTTCTTCCATTGCATGCTTATGACCAGCCGTGAGGGAGACTCTCTTTTATCTTGCATGCAACTGGATTCAAGTCATTGAAGCTTAGGAACCAGTAAAGGGCTGTGCTTTGTTCGATTGGAAATCATGGGTGTGTAGTCAAGAAGGTAACAAAAAAATCGATTTCCTTGTTTCCCTTTTCTTTCTCTGTTTCGGTTGCATGTAGGAATAGAAAAATAAATTGTCATCCTCCTTCTCCTTGCTGTTAAACCGGGAAACAGTGAGTATTTTAGTCATGCAAACCGTGAAAAAAAAAAGAGAAATCAACACCGTGAGCTTGGAAAATGGTTCTCCTTAAACTGTTGGATTGTTCGCTGAATTAGACAGAAAAACTAATAGAGTGGCAAATGTTCAAGTTGAGTAGACTGCATACTAAAGGCCCATTGATTTATTTCTAAGTCATGCAAGTAGTATTATCCAATTAAAAATTTTGAGCCCTTAGGGAATAGCCTTCGAAACCGAACTTGTATGCTTATGTAGTCTTAGAATTTTGTAAATTGATCGATTATTAGAATAAAAAGTAAGGCAGAAAACTATTAACCTTAGAAGCATGATGAATCGCTTAAAAATGTAAGTAATGGAAGTATGGAAATATTGCAAGCGTTGTATAGGGTATCATGGCAGAAAATCCTGATTTATTATACATGTACATAGGTGCGCATAACTCCTTGAAAGTGGACTGAAATTTTGGTGCTGTTGGTTAACACTTGGACACACAAGGTAAGTGTTTGGTGGTGAGACCTATTGTGACTATTAGCTAGTGTATGGAAATGTGAATTGTTGCTCACATGTGCCTTGGATGTGTACTCTGTTAAATGTTATATGTATTCTGCCTATGGACTTGATATGATGGAACTTCTGTTATGAGAAGTAATTGCTATGCGGCAGTTTGGTATTAAAAGTACATGGAGTATATGCTATTATGATGATGATCTAGTCATGCATAAATACATCATAATTCATCTGTTTCTTTTGTGTGTGCGAAGCATATCATGGCATACAGCATTGTGCATCCAGTTTGGAAACTGAATTATAATATAAGTAAGCATATGAATGAGCACGCATCATATAGGCATCCCTCCAGTACCAGGGTATGGGACACTTGGCTTCAGTCCGCATAGGCCACAGTTGGAATTCACCTTGATGAGAGCTAATATGGAATCTCCACTGTGTATGTTAGTACGTGCACTGCAGTGCTATGAGCGTACATTACCATGGCGTTATATACGCACTATGATGACTATGACGTTATATACGCACCATGATTAGTACTTTGGCGTTATATACACACTATGATTATATGTTAGCCTCTGTCCGGAAAGTTAAATGTTGATACGACTGTTTTGGAATTTTGTGCCTAGTCTAATATTGTTGCTTTACTGGTTTTACTGCCGCACTACTGGGAATTTACTGTATGTTACTGATTTTGCTGAATGCGCATGAAATATTTGACGTTGGTGTAATATTTAGGAGAATGCAAAAATGTTGGATCATATATTATTTGGCTGTAATTTTGGATTTATGTACTGTTTGTAAATTACGTAATGTTGAACTCGTTTGCGAAAACAATTTTTGTCTGTTTTTAAATTTGGATTTCTGAAACTGATTTTGCGAGCACCTTGCGAGTTCTGTTTCTGGGGCTACAGATCTTTGTTTGAGGCATAATTTATATGTGCTTAAAGCCCCAGGTGTCTAGTTTAAGATTATATAAACTTTACAATGAAATTCTGAAAGCTCGATATATTATGATTTTTGCAAGTCAGGTCGTTTTGGAACATTGCACTGATTTGTCTTATACTTTGCGAGTTCAGTTTCGGGAGCTAGACACCTCCGAATGAAACAATTTTTATATGCACGTAAAGCTCCGGATGTCTAGTTTCCTGTATCTAAAAAAAAAATTTAAGCTGTTGAACTCGAATTTATACGATTTTTACAAGGAAGCAAGGTTTTTCAGGAAAGCCATTATTTCAGCAAGCCATGCATTTTGTAAAGTTGCACTCTGATTTCAGTAAACTCCCAAATTTCAAACTAATAGTTAATTAGTAACTCGAAAACACCGTGTTGTATTTATTTAAAAATTTGTTACGACTCTAATCCGATTAGCAGACAACTCCTTTGGGTGCACACAGGGGAGGGTGTCACAGCCACCAAGACGACTCCTTCAAAATCTTCCCCTTCTTCCCACGTTCCAGAAAGGAGAACTGTCCCTCCTCCCACCAAGGTAAAGAAGGATGCCCTTGTTGCTACTGATGGCAAACAGGGCAAGAAGAAATCTCCTGCCAAAGCTCCCTCAAGAAAGGGGGAACGTTCGAGTCAGAGGCTAAAGAGGGTCCTCAGCAGCAACAGGCCAGAGGGAGCATCCTCTGCAAAACCTATCACCCTCTCTGACAAGGAGGAGGAGAGTGAAGATAATGAGCCTTTGGCAAAAAGGCTGAAGGCTGGCAGAATGTCAGCACCCAAACCAGCTGCCAAGGAGACATCCCCAAGCAGCTCAGACTCTACATTTTCTGACATTCCATCCCCACCACCTGCTCACTCTCCACCAAGACAAATCACCCCACAACCCTCTCCTAGGAAGCAACAAGGAGAGGGAATAACACAAAAAGAAGCAGCATCTGCTGCAGAGACATCAGTGGCTGAGCAAGAGGCTTAACCACAGAAGAAAAATGACAGAGGAAATGGGATTCTCATAGAACCCCCTAAGAAGAAAGCAAAGACAACAGGCCCCAGGAAGATCAATCTGGGAGGTCCTCTGTCATACCCTGTCATCCATCCCGATACTTCTAGGGACGAAGCTCTTGCCAGAGCCTTGGCAGAAGAAGAAGGGATGGCAATTCATCCACTGATGGAGGAACAAGCTGTGACCATGCCCTCATCATCCAGACCACCAGTGGATGAACCCAGCACAGCAACCATTGTGCCTTTTACTATTGGGATTGCTGAAATCTTTGAAATGCTAGGGGAGAAGCTAGAAAACGGCTGCCAGCAAAGAAATCTGTTCCCCAACTTGACATGACAAGCACCAATGCAGAGCTGCAGGCTCTAAGGGACGGACTACCACAGCTCTCCTCTGCCTTCAACACCTTCCAGGAACAGCAGAAGGAAGAGAGAGAGAGAGAGAGCAATAGCTCAGCACCATAAGGACAGCCATCCAGGAAGCCAATGCTACATCATACACATCAACCCTCCAGGCAGTCCAAGGAGAAATTGCGAAAGCTGCTAACTCCCTAATCCTTTCCAACTCTCTACACAATCATACAGCAGAGATCCTACTCAACAGGCTCATCTCCAAACAAACTGACGAACGTAAGGAAACCAAAGAAGCCATCCGAGCCTTTGGAACTTACCTGGAGAGGAGAATTTATGAGTTGGAAATGAGGCTGCTGGATGTTGAAAAACAAGTCATCCATTTTCGCACTGGCAGAACCATGATGAGGTCCACCATCAAATCCCTGGTTGCAATCATCAGCGATCTATTGAAGGATGCTGAGAAATGGCTCCTTGCAAATGAAGTCCTCAGATTGAAAGATCTGCTCATAAGGAGACCATTGACACAAGAGGAGGTTGATGAAGCCAAGGAAGCTGAAGCTGCAAAAAGGAACCCTTGGGACAGGAGACCTCCCCAATGAAAAGAGGGGGGGAAACCCTCCTATTTATCTTAGCTTACTTGTTTTTCTGTACTGTTTATTTTAGTTTCTTTTTTTCTTCTTTTCGTTCCCTTGTAATTAATCTTTTTGCAAATGAAAAAGACTTTTTGATCAAACTGTTTAGTACATACATACATTTCAGTTATAGTATTCAGATTGCCCAATTTTTTGATTAACCAACATACATGAAACACAAAGTCACTGACTAATCATGCTTGTTCTTTCTCTGAGTACTTGAAATAGAAATAGTGCAGGGAATTTAATCCTCGGATTTTTGAAAGAAGCTGATATGTGCGAACTCAAACTAGTGAGGAACGGAAAAAGACCAAACACCCACTTCTGAGAGCATTCTTGAGGTGTAACCATAATGAAACTTCTCATCTTGCCTTGATGCTGTAAGTACTGCTGAAAGACAGATGGACTCTACTGTCAAGGATCAAACAAAATCACACACTCACCTCACCTTCATCATACACCATCTGGTCAAACCAAAAAGGACAAGGAATGTACTCCAAAAATGAACAACAAAAGGACATAAGAAAGAAAAAGAAAGAAAACGGGAACAGTCATTCAAAAGAATTCAAGAAATACTAGAAAACCTTCCTCCAAAGGTGGGAAAAGGTACAAGCAAAGGTGTTCCCCCAAACAGAAAAAGTCCAAGTTCAAAGGCACAAAAGCAAACGTTCCTTGACCCCACAAATCAGACCACCATTCTTCCACACTTCCATACACTCATCCACCAAAAATCCTTGGGAGGGAAGACAGCTGTACTTCGTAGGAAAAGCAGCAGAAAGGCAAGTTCTGAAGAATCACATCCAGGAATGGACAGAGCAAACACCAACCCATGAGTGACAGTGAGACAAAAGATCAGCAACCTTCTCTTATCTGGGGACAGAATCCTCTTACTGTTTAACTATGGGGAGTAGCTCATTTTTTTGAAAATTTCATAATTGCGCACTGGCTCAAGTTTCTTTCTATTGAGCTATTCTTTGAAATTGGGTAGCCCAATATAATATTTCTGAGTTTTTTGAGGACAACCAACAGTTTAGTTTTGGGGTGTTTGATGGGACGTAAATTCGTTCCCATCTAAGCCCATTTTGATGGCAAAATACCACATGTTCCCTCATCTGATGCGCAACTTCGGCATGAAAATCACTTGTTTTAAACATTTGTGACAAAAACACAATGGGGGAATGGATGACAACGTATTCCTTTAAAATATATTAAAAGGGGAACGGACTGAGACACATTTAATGCACCTGCTCCACTCATTTAATGCCTCTGTACACTTTGCAGGTGACGTAAGGTTAAATTCTTCTAAAAGCAGAGGCGGTGCACCAACTAAGCAGCTGGAAACGTGAAGAGCAGAGAATCAAGAGTTCTCATTGGCTGAAAAAGAAAGCAAAGTATGGGAAGGGCTGCAAACAACAGCTAATCATCACCAAATCCTGTTCCATCCAGCAACTCTTAATTGTATCTCAGGTCTATGGGATTTCAGTTGGGAATAATTTTGTTTAAACTATCAGCCATGAACTGAACTATCTGTGGAACGGGTGAACTGTGAAACTCTTAAAAAACTGTTTTCAAAACTCTTGAATGAAACTTTTTGTGTTTCTTTGGCTAAGTAAGCTATATTCATTGTGTACCAATTGAAATTGGGCACATACTGAGAAAGGAACTTCCATAAGGAAGGGATTTTAGACAGCTTAGCCATTAGGGGAAGGTAGTGTTATGGCAAAAACACTACTGGTCACCTTAGGAATAAGGGGCCAACTCTTCCATTTTAAGGTTCTGTTCTAAGTACCTGTTCGAGTCAAGGGAGTCGTCCATTTTAAGGTTCTGTTCTAAGTACCTGTTGGAGTCAAGGGAGCCATAGGAATATGGAAACTTGTGAGCCATCTAGTCCAAGAGCTGAGGAATCAGAGTTAGCAGACAAGAAACTGGGACAAAGCCAAAAAGTTCTAAGTCTTGAGCAGAGAAAACAGCCCCTTTAAGAGTAGAGTAGTAAATTTGTTCCTTCTATTAAACTATTTTAGCCACCACCCTGTTGTCTCTTGATTATAGTTATTTTTGTTTTAGTAGTTTTTACTTTATTTAATCTTACACTTATAAAACCCCAATGATTATTATCTCACCTTCTTCTAAACAGGAAGGATCACATACATAACGCAGCGAGCAATTGTTTGTCACCAGATTGAACCTACTGTTCCTGAGGAACGTTGTCAAGACAGTAGGGAACATTTGACCAGACAGTTCATTTACTAACTTTTCTTCTCATCTTCATTCTTTATAAAACAGTATAAGACAATAATTAGGACTCTATCCTCGTGGGAACAATAATTTGGGCACTAATACTCCCTTTATTACTTAATACGTGCACTTGCGCACTTGGGTTGGAACTAAGGAAACGAATCTGTGTTCTGCAAGAACAGATGAACGTCCCCTATCAGAACTTATTTCACCATCAGCAAACCACCCAACAGTGAGTATTAGATATTTTTACTAATGCTTGTCTTTCCTGTCTTGCAGTTGGAAGCTTGCCGATGGATACACTGAGACTTGCACGTGAGGCAGCTGTCAATCTTAAAGCCTCGAAGGGCGTGGTTCCGTAAATCAAACCAAACCTCGCCCCGAAGGGGAAAGACATGGCCAAAGGGAAGAAAAAAGAAACCCAGCCGAAAAAGAAGAAAATTCAGTCTGCTGCAGATATTCCTGCTGACGAGCTGGAGAATAGGGCGACTGCCCCTATAATTAAAGAGCTCACGAACATGGTGGGAAGCTCGTCAGCAAGTGAATCGACTCTGGGGTCGGGGGGGTCAGGTATGAAAAGGGGGGAAATAAAATCTTGACTCCGCCAAGGGCCTCCAAGACGCCACGTCTCGAGCCATCTGAGTGCAGGCAGTTTGCTGATGACTCAGGCGATGGAGAAATGCTGGCAAATAGTACCTTTGATGACGGAGAACCTCATACAACTGCGGGTGCGCAAGATTCTCCTCTTCCTCCTGTTGAGATCCCAGTTGGCAGGGCCCTCAAATTGTCAAAGAGGAACCTTGATTGTGGATTCCTAACGTGGGGCATCCTAAGATGGTGGTGCCAGAGAGAATCGATCGCCAAGAATTCATGGACTGCACCCAAGTGGTTATTGGCCACATCTTAGGAATACAAGAGATCGCCCTTGCTGTTGACAGCCGATGCTCCTCCCAGGATGATCGCCTTGATGAGATGGGGCGAAAGATGGATGGTCTTACTGCTGAGGTTGGGCGCCTTGGTAAGGAGGTTGCCGACAAGAAGGCTTTGAACAAGTCTTTGTCCGCCCGACTGAAGAAGGCGGAAGGAGAGGTTAAGCGGCTATCCTCCGACAACGATGACCTAACAAAGTCGTTAGAAGAGGTCTGGAAGGAGAAGGAGGGTCTCCAAACTGAGAGAGACTAGTTGTCTGCTAATTTGTTTGCTGCACACGGGAATCTCCACGCCAAAGATGAGGACTTCAAAAAAGCCACTAGGCGGGTGGAAGAATTGGAGGAAGCCTTAGCTAACCTTATGTACGTCTCTTTTAACAACTCCCTTTAGCAAGTTTTCGTTAGGCACCCTGAGCTTGACTTGACCGGTTTCAGCCCCGACTACGAGGTGGAAGACAACAAGATAGTTGAGCGACTCGAGGGTGGTAGGGTGACGGTAATTGAGAAGAGGCCTGAGACTGATGAAGACGAAGATGCGCTAGAAATCCCCCCGACCAATGACGCCGACGGTGATGATAATCCTGAAGAGGATGAAGTTTGGCGCGACATGCCGACCGAACCTGTTGCCGAGACTTTGGTTAGCCCAGACGTGGCGAATGGGGGTGGCGTTGCTAAAGCGGGCGTGACCGAGCAGGCCTTTGAGAATGTTGAGGAGGATGCGATTGAACAGGCCCGAGAAGCTACTGATGAGGCAATCGTAGCTGAGGATCGTCAACTTGAGTTGTAAATTTAGATATAAGTTTTGCACGGTTGGTATGTCAACTGGTAGCTTTCTTTTCACTTTTTGCCGTGGTTGGTATGTCGACTTGTACTTCTTAATCATCAATGAATTTTCTTTTCCTTTTTCGCTTTCAATCTAAACTCTCCTTGTCTGCGGGTGAGAACCGTCTCAGTCCAACCATGGCGGGGGTGAGAACCATCCCGTTAGTTGGGCGTTGACTGGGGGTGGGATCTGTCCCAGTCCAACTATGGCGGGGTGAGAACCATCCTATTAGTTAGGCGTTGTTTGGGGGTGAGAACCGTCCCAGTCCAACTATGGCGGGGGTGAGAACCATCCCGTCGGTTGATCATGCTACTTTGACAAAGAGTTGGTGAATTGGTGATCGTATTTATTGAAAGTGTGAAACTCTGCCTCGTTAAAAACCTTTCCCATTAAAACCCATTGGGACAAAAACATGGGAAAGGAAGAGAGTGCATGAAGTGTTACATGGTAGTTTAACTATAATACTTCTTAAGCTTATCTGCGTTCCATGCCCTGGGTATTGATTTTCCCCCAAGTGTTTTGAGGGAGTAAGCTCATTTTCCCAGTTTGTTAGCTATCCGGTAAGGTCCTTCCCAGTTTAGGGCGAGCTTTCCTTCACGGGCGTTCTTGTTTCCTACGTCTGCTCTTCTAAGGACCAAATCTTTTTCTTCGAAGTTTCGAGGGATGACTTTCTTGTTGTAGCAAGCAGCTAACTTTTCCTTTGAACGACGATCGGACTGAGCAGCATATCCTCTGAGTTCGTCCAGTAGGTTCAATGCTTCTTTCAGATTTTGGGTGTTGGTGACCTCAGTAACGTATTCTCGTCGCTAGGAAGTTGCACCGACTTCTACAGGAATCATGGCTTCAGTGCTATAAGTCAGTCTGAAAGGCGTCTATCTAGTGGAAGATTGGGTAGTTGTCCTGTATCCCCACAGGACGTTGTCGAGGTTGTCTATCCATGCCCCCTTGTGTGCTTCTAGTCTCTTCTTAATTCCTTTGGATAGCGTTTTGTTGGCCGACTCCACTAAGCCGTTGGATTGGGGGTGTTCAACTGTGGCAAAGTGATGTCGGATCTGCAGACCGCCCATTAACTCATTGAATTTGGCGTCAGTGAATTGGGTATCATTATCTGTAATGACTTCTCCAGGGATGCCGAAGCGGTAGACAATGCTTCTCCAAAAGAACCTCCTCGCTTTCTGGGATGTAATTATGGCCAAGGGTTCTGCCTCTACCCACTTGGTAAAGTAGTCTATGGCGACAATCAACCATTGGACCTGGCCAACCGCCATGGGAAAAGGACCCAGAATGTCGATTCCCCACTTGTAGAAAGGCCACGGTGAGGTGATTGCCGTCAACTCTTCAGGCGGAGCCTTGTGTATGTCGGCAAACCTCTGGCATTTTTCACATTTTTTGACATGCTCATGGGCGTCACGCTCAATGGTTGGCCAGTAAAACCCAGTTCTCAGTGCTTTCTTCGCTAGCGAGTGACCGCCCATGTGGTGGCCGTTGATTCCTTCATGGATTTCTTCTAAAACGTACTGAACATCACAAGGGTTCAGACATTTTAGGAGTGGGGTTGAGAATCCTCGCTTGTACAATCGCCCTTGTACTATGCAAAAATGGGCACTTCTTAATACTATCTTTCTAGCTTCCTTTTGGTTAAGAGGTAGGAGCCCTTCAGCCAAGTAGTTGACGATGGGCGTGATCCAGGTCTCTTCGGCGACTTCGAGGGTTGACTCTGAAATGCTCATGACAATGCATGGGTTAGGCATATTATGCTGGATCACAGAATAATTGTTACTTGGGCTTTTGGTGCTCGCCAACATGGCGAGAATGTCTGCCCGGGTGTTTTTACTACGCCTGATATTCTCTACCTCAACTCTTTCGAAGCTTTGAATTAACTCTTTAACTTTCTCTAAGTACCTGCACTTTGGTTTGGTACTCACCGGAGATCTGAAATGTTATCAACTGGGAGTCACTGAAGACTTTGAAGTGACGGGCTCCCATCTCTTTCGCTTGAACTAAACCATCTATCATAGCCTCATATTCCACCTGGTTGTTTGTGGTATTGAATTCGAAAGACAGGGAATGTTCGGTAGCCACGCTGTCTGGGTTTTCAACTATCATTCCAGCCCTGAGCCTTTGGCGTTTGATGAGCCATCAACATATAGTTTTTATATCTCCGATATCGGCATCCCAGCGATATGGACCTTGGGCGGGGGACTTTGTGTCATTTCGACAATGAAGTTTGTGAGGGCTTGAGCCTTAATGGCACTTCTTGGTTCATAGGTGATTTGGTACTCCGACAGCTCAATTGCCCAAGCATCATTCTTCCAGCTAGGTCGGGCTTATGCAAAACCTGGCGAATCGGCTGATTGGTCTTGACGGTGATTGGATGGCACTGGAAATATAGTCTTAACCTTCGAGCGGCGAAGATAAGCGTCAAGGCTACTTTTTCCACTTGCTGGTACCGAAGCTTCGCTCCTTGTAGAACTTTGCTAACAAAGTAGACAGGTTTCTGCCCTTTTTCTTTTGATTCTTTGACCAGAGCTGCGATAACCGGCTCGGTTCCCATGGCGAGGTATAAATACAACATTTCTCCGTTATCTGGCTTGGCGAGGATCGGTGGGCAAGAGAGAGCCCTTTTAAACTCCTGCAAGGCTTTCTCACATTCTTCTAACCACCGAAAGGCGGTTCCTTTTTTGAGTAAGATGAAAAGGGAAAGAGACTTATGCGCCGAATTAGCCAAAAATCGGGTGAGAGCTACTAACCTTCCGGTTAGCTGCTGAACTTCTTTGACTATTTGAGGGCTTCGCATTTCAATAACCGCCTTACACTTGTCAGGGTTGACCTCAATACATCTCTCGGTAAGCTTGAAGCCTAGGAATTTGTCGGCGAGAACCCCGAAAGCGCATTTGCTAGGATTAAGGCGCATATTGAACTTTCTCAACCTTTCGAACACGCCTTGAAGATCCATCAAGTGTTGTTCCAGTGTTCTTCAAACCAAAAGGCATCATGGTATAACAGTAGTTGGCGTTCTGGGTGATGAACGTCGTTTTATCTTGGTCCTCCTTTAGTAACGGAATTTGATTGTAGCCAGAATACGCATCCATGAATGATAACATTTTAAAACCTGATGTGTTATCGACCAACTGGTCGATGCTGGGAAAAGGATAGGAGTCCTTAGGACATACCTTGTTTAGGTCAGTGTAGTCGACACACATTCTCCATGCTCCATTTGCCTCCTTTACTAACACTGGGTTGGATAACCAAGTTGTGTACTTGATTTCCCTGATGAACCCGGCGTCATGGAGTCTTTTAACTTCTTCATCAATGACCTTTTGGCGATCAGGACCAAACTTTCTCTTTTTCTGGGAGACGGGTTTTGCTTTGTGGTCCACAGAGAAACTGTGGCAGCAAACTTCAGGGTCAATACCCGGCATGTCTGAAGGTTTCCAAGCAAAAAGATCTTTATTGTCTCTTAGCAGCTGGATCAACTTGCCTTTCGTTTCGGGGTTGATGGCCGCCTTGATGGTTGTCGTTTGATGATCCGGATCGCCTAACACGATGTGTTCCAATGCTCCGTCTAGAGTGGGTCTAGCATGCTCCACCCGAGGATCATCTCTTGCGTCAAATTCTACCAAGAAACACTGGTCATGCTCATTTTCCATCTTTCCAGCGCTTCCTTCGGTTGGCGGGGTGGTCGTTTGCTGGGGTACTAGTTGATCTTTGAAGGTGACTTTGGCCATTGCTCTCAAGATATATTGTAGCAGCTCCTGGCTACTATCTGGTCTCCTCTTACCGTTGCGACTTTATTATCTCTGGCTACAAACTTCATCGCCAAGTGGGGGTGTGAGATGCTCGCCTCAAAGGCGGGGAACATCCTTCTGCCGAGAATGGCATTATATGATGAGGGAGTGTCAAGCACCAGAAACTGAATGTTGGCTGACCGTGAAGTGGGGGGCATTCCGAGGGAGAGACGCAAGTTTATCACTCCCAGTGGCTTGGTGGTGGTAGCGTTGAAACCTGAGAGTTCTCCTGCAACTGGGGTTAAGTCATTAACTGTAACCCTAGCGTCCTGAAACATGGTAAAAACAAAATATCAGCAGAACTGCCGTGATCGACAAACACGCAATTAATGCCAAAGTTGGCAATTATTGCTTGAATGACGAGTGGGTCATCATGTCCTGGAAGGACGTCGCCCAAATCGCTGTTGTCCCACACGATTTTAGGCTTGGTTGGACTAGATTCAACTTTTGCTTTGCTAATGACTTTGCCAGCAATCGCCAAACACTGTTTCAAGTGTTTCTTCCTGGCGTTCGCCGTTTCTCCGCCTCCGCTCAATCCGCCGGAGATCATGTTTATCACTCCGTGCTTGATGACAGCTGAGTCTTCGTCTTCTTCTTCTCATCTTCCTCTATGGCTTGGGCTTGTTTGCACTCTATGATTTCTTGGTGAGTCTTCTATCCTCTCGCGTTCATTACAGGGTCGAGAACCCGATTGGTTGGTTCTCCTTCTTTCAGGCAATCTGCTACGTTCTCGGTGTCGTCTACCAGTTCCAACAGAGCGAGCACCGCCTACTCCCCGCCTTTGAGCACCGCCCTTGATGATCTCGTCAATCTCGTCTTTGAGGTGCTTGCATTCCTCAGTGCTATGGTCGTTGCTGCGGTGGAACTCGCAGTACACGGCGACTTCTCTGGTCGGCTACTGAGGCCGTTGGTTACTCATGGGCTCCTCTTTGTACTCAGTTTGCAGGACGCCGTGTGATTGGCGTCCTGATGTGTCACATCCCGAAGGGCGACTGGCATATTTAGATGATTTGTGAGTCCTCCTACTTTCTTCAACGTGGTTCTTACTTTTACTGACCGTCTTCTCTTGGCTATGGGTGTCATCGACTCGACTCCCTTTTTATTCTTCAATTCTCATGAACTCCTAGGCATTTTTCCTGACCTCTTCTAAGTCAGTAATTTCATGGCGGGCGAGTTCGTAAGCGAACGCTCCCTGTAGCAAGCCTGAAAGGAGTATATGCACCTGCACCTTTGGGTCTAAGCCTTGCACTTGCAGAGCCTCTTTATCGAGTCGGTCCAAAAAGGATAAGGGACTCGCCAGATTGTTGGCGAATCTTTTCCAGGGAGTGGACGGACTTAGGCACGGGGCTGCTGGTTGCAAAGTGGGACTGAAATTTGCTTGCCAAATCATCCCAGAACGCAATGCTACCGGTTGGTAGAGTGGTGTACCATGTCAACGCTCTCTCTCCCAAAAGCGTAGGGAAAGTCTTGCACATGAGGAGGTCTGTCTTGCCGTGAAGGGTCATTGCCACTTCAAACTTTTTGATCCACTCAAAAGGGTCAGTGTCACCAACATACGTGGTGATGTTGGAAGGGCCTTTGAAACCGAGGGGTATGGGGGTTAACCGCAAGCTATCAGTCAAGGGTTTGTTACGCCCTGACGTATGAGCAGGCGTTATCCTTACATTGGGGTTGCGTGCATCCTGGTCCGGTTGTGGGTGAGGTACATGTGGGGCGTCAACAGAGTAAGAGAGGGCTGGGGCTTGGTGGAAGGCTTGGTGGGCGCAATATGGTGGCTGACCAGGATTCGGACAAGACCCTGGGGTTGTGGAATTGCCAAGTTATGAGGTTGCATAGCGTAACCGTGGAATGGGAAACCAGTATAGTAAGCTTGAGGGAAAGAAGCAGCAACGTTATGTGTGTAAGGTCCAGGGGGGTATGGGGTGACCATGGGAACTCGATGATCATTGTACATTGCTACTGGCTGACTTCTAGCTGGTTGTGGACGATGGGCGAGTGGGATGGCTTGTGGAACAGCAGTGGGGACTTGGCATTTCGAAATGAACTCCCGGCGGTGGGGGTTGGTTTGGGACCATGCAAATTTTCTCCTTGCATTTCACGTATGGCTACACGATGATTCAACTGTGCTATTCTAGCGCCAGTTGCTGGTAACTGTGGACCAACAGATTGCAGCACTGGGGGAGGAGGGCCTCACCAGCGGCTCGCTCAGCTGGGGTTGAATGCATGGATGGCGGGGAGTTGGAATGCACTGTTTGTACGTGACCTTCTTGGGTAATGGCCCTAGCTTGTTCTGTTCTTCTGGTCGTGACAACCATGTTTAGTTATCAAAATGTAAGATGCGTCTTGTGGATCTTTGGTATGAGAATGGGAATAGAAGTTTATAGTTTCCCACAGACGGCGCCAATGTACCGTTGGAATCTATAAGCCCACTATGTTCCCTTTGGGTAAAGACCAGGCTAGAAGGGGTCTGTGACTAGGCTGAATGCATGGATGGCGGGGAGTTGGAATGCACTGTTTGTACGTGACCTTCTGGGGTAATGGCCCTAGCTTGTTCTGCTCTTCTGGTCGTGACAACCATGTTTAGTTAGTTATCAGAATGTAAGATGCGTCTTGTGGATCTTTAGTAGGAGAATGGGAATAGAAGTTTATAGTTTTCCACATACGGTGCCAATGTACCGTTGGAATCTATAAGCTCACTATGTTCCCTTTGGGGATGATGTCACTATATGGATGATACCTCTAGCTAAGGTAAAGACCAGGCTAGAAGGTATTGTTCCAAGTATGAAGCAAGTTAATAACAATGGAAGATGAGTGTGTGGGGGTGTGACTTAATACAAATGGGCAAGATAACGATAAATAAGATGCCCCTTTGGTGTGCCAAAGAGGGCTATTTATCAGGAGGTTGTATGAGCTTCCAACAGGTTGGTGAGGAAGGGGTCAACCCTTCTTGGGGTCCACTCATGATAGCAGATGCCGTGGGGCGTGACAGGCGCTGCTATGATAGCAGTGATGCACCTGGCGGTGTCAGGTATGTCAGAGGGGACAGTTCCCTTTAACGGTATCTGGGGCGACTGTCTTTGGGGGTTGGGGTCCCGAGATGGGATATTTCGGTGTCTCTTCTGGGAGTTGTCGTCCATTGGGAGTTGGGGACGGATCCCAGATGTTAGGGCTGACGTGGGTAGAGGATAAGGATTGGGACCTTTGGGCCACTGTTGTTGGGCCATTGTTGTTGGGCCATCCGGAACAGAATCGATGTTGATTATATTATAGAAGATAATTTTATCTCTTATATATACATTAAAATTTGTAGGGTCCAGATGGCCCAACAACAATGGCCCAACAACAGTGGCCCAAAGGTCCAAGCCCAATCCTTATCCCCTACCCACGTCAGCCCTAACATCTGGGATTCGTCCCCAACTCCCAATGGGACCACAACTCCCAGAAGAGACACCGAAATGTCCCATCTCATGACCCCAACCCCCAAAGACAGTCGCCCCAGATACCGTTAAAGGGAACTTCCCCCTCTGACATACATGACACCGCCAAGTGCATCACTACTATCATAGCAGCGCCTGTCACGCCCCATGACATCTGCTATCATGAGCGGACCCCAAGAAGGGTTGACCCCTTCCTCACCAACCTGTTGGAAGCTCGTACAACCTCCTTATAAATATCCCTCTTTGGCACACCAAAGGGGCATATTATGTATCCTTATTATGCCCATTTGTATTAAGTCATAGACCCACACACTCATCTTCCACTGTTATTAACTTGCTTCATACTTGGAACAATACCTTCTAGCATGGTCTTTACCTTAGCTAGAGGTATCATCCATATAGTGACATCATCCCCAAAGGGAACATAGTGAGCTTATAGATTCCAACGGTACAAATAATAATAATAATAATAATAATAATAATAATAATAATAATAACAATATATCTGTATCTTGGAGTAGAAACAAGCCCTTTATAATCAATTAAATACTAAAATCAAATTATAGCTTGTATGAAATTTTTTTATGGAGACAGCCAGGTAATCAGTATTTAATTAAAATCCATTAGCTATTAATTTCGGAATCAATTTTGACAACACTAATAACAAATCAAGACATTAATTGGGTAAGAATTATAATAAACATTATAACCATATCTTGAAGGATAAGAATTTCTTACCATCTACTGAATATAACATCTTCCATGAGATCTCTGCTAGAGAAAGATTCTTTTAGGGGCTCGAAACATTCATGCATCACTGAAAGAGCAACATTGAGTTTGCTGTAACTTTGTGCTAATAAGTCATTTTTAGCACTGGCAAGATCAAAACTCTCAGAGTTGCTGAACTTCACTAGTGTCCAAGTTAGATTGCCCAAACCCACTGTACTGACTCTCCTAACAGTTTGTTGAGGCCTGTATATACCTTCAAAAAATAGACATGAGAATGTAAAGTGTAACGGGTGTCGTAAAAAGCTTTTTATAGCAGTATCTATCAAAGACAGACAACCTTAAATGCTTCTCTGACATTAAACTTAAACCCCATTTGCGTGTCAAGTCATAAAATGTAACATCACCAAAATAAAGCCTCAAATTCCACGAAATCGCATGAATAACTGTTGACCAGAATCCATATGCAGAAGTATACTATTGACAATAGATACAATTTTGTTTCAATAAACAAGCAGTAAAATAATACTTCGAATGAAAGTAAAAGCAGAATAAATTAAATAAAAAAAGGAAAAGAAAATCCTGGAAGTAAACAAAAAGGAACTGCTAATTTTTCATGCAAAATATGACTAAAATTTTCTTAAAACTAGAAAAAAAGAAGGGAAGAGGATTTAATGTACCTTTTCACAATCTTTTCCACAGGACCAGTTGTCCTGAATCCTGATATCTTCTTGATTCATCCACAGCTCTATTTTTCACACACCTAACATGATCTACATAAGGTTGACAAAGATGACACCATAAGCATTACAATGTTGATTTACATATGTAGAAAACTACACACTCAAAAGATATCCAGGCATGGACAAAATATTAAAGTGAACATATATATTAGCTTACTTACATTTATGTTCACACTGATTGCAAGTAAGGATATGTCCATCCTCATCTCCATTGATTTTGCTTTTGGCCACAAATCCTGCAATGACACGAAGGATAAAACCAGTCCCCATCAGGGATATCCTATAGAGAAAAAAATGAAACTAGCCCATGTAAACAAGTCAGATCCAAGACCAGTTATAGGTGTGTAAGCATTGAATTGAAGATATAAGTAATAACAAGATAACATTAAATAAATATTGCATGATTGAGAAGGAAAAGGCACCTACCTCCATACCGAGACATGTCTTATGAAATGAAGATTGACATTGATCACATAAAATAAGTTCACAACCATAGTGGCAAACAGAACAAATGTAGTCATTCTCCCCTTGAAACAAATCAATGCATGGTTTTTCCTTAGTTTCCCTTATCCTGTAATCTTGCATTATTTGTATCTGGCAATCTAAGAGTGACCTACCATCTTCCAAAAAAGATACTAGCAGCAGGTCTGCAAGTACTACTACCACTAGCATGCTTTTCAAAGCCAACAAGACTGTAATCTGTATGACAACAGTTACATTTGATTCCACCGCCAGTTATTCGCCCCTCAGCCATAGAACGGTGCTGGCTTTTTTTCCAGCTAATAAACCTTAGACCTTGGTAGCACTACATTGAAAGTCTAAGACTCAGAAAACTTCTTGTAAAATAATAGACAAGTACTCATTAACTACATCCAATACCATGTCTCTCCATAAGTCCTTCACATTGAATGTCCACTCCCCAGTCCAGTCCTGTTAAAATCCTTTTTTCCCCGTACACCATACCAAATTTGCTTTCCTGAAGCTGCAACATATAATGTCCTCTCAAACTCCTCAATCAATTCAAGAAACACCCAATTCCCTAGCAACTCCCACTTCTCTGTAACTTCATCCCAATCCTGAGTAATCCGCAGTTGGTGAATTTCAATATTCATTTCATCACCCAAATCTGGGAAAAACACACTCCTCTCCTCCATCCCATCATTGTGATCAAATATATCACCTTCTCATCAAACTCAGTGATTGGTCACATCAACACACAGACCAAATTCAAGGCTCCTTTTATCAAACTCAATCAAAGGAGGCAGTGGCCTAATCAAACAGCGCTTATAGCAATCTGAAGAACAACTTTTACCGTCCAAAGCATCTGAAACACTCACTACATACTCAAGATTATTAATCCCATCATCATCTAAAATATTCTCATATCTGACATGGCGCTTCAGCTTTCCACAATGGATAACTGTCCCCGGGTGCCATTACCCCAGAAACCCATCATCTACACTCCTCACCTGAAAAATTCCAAAAGACAAAACTTTTCAAAATTCCAGAAATGGAAATTTCAGATAAATTAAAAAAATAAGAACTAATGTAAACTACGATGTAGCTTAAAAAAATAAAGTAAGTGATCATGAAAGCAACAATCTTATGTGTAATGTAGCTGAAAAACATCAAAACACCAATTGTTGAAACTAATCAAAACCCAAGAAATAATAACAACAATGTAAACCAAATACGCACAAACTGAAACACATGGACAAAGATATAAAACAATAAATAAATAAAAAAACACGATCTTTTAAAAAGATAGGAAACAATAAATAAATAAAAAAAAACACAATCTTTTAAATGACAAAAGTTAAAGAATTGCGAAAATCAATCAATTAAAAAAGACCCATAAATTCCGTTAACAAAAAAAATATATTTTTTTTCAAGAAATTGACATTACCTCAACACGTTCATTGATTCGAAGTTTCTTTTTGGTGAAGCCTCTTTGACGCTTCTTGAATCCAGAATTCATCACTAACTCGAGCCAAAGATAGAAACTTAGTGCACAAATGCTATGGAAGACAGAAGAGAGAGAGACGCGTTGAGTTGTGATGAGTGGGAAATTTAAAGAGATTGAGTATTGAGCGAGAAATTCTCTCACCGACTGGACAACCGATCTGTGGCCGTGGCTGCCTTGCTCCTTAGACATTAACGATATTAATAAAAAATAGCCGTTGGTGTTAGTTTTTTTATATTATTTATTTTAAAAATTTACACAAGATATATTATTTTTTTAAAACTATAGAATACAGCTCATGTGTTAATATTGTTATATTCTTTTGTATAAATATTGATGTCTAGATAGTTGATGTATTATTTTATATTTTAAAATTAAATTTGTAAATGCCACTTTAATATGTTTTATATTATTTATTTTAATATTATTTATTTTATGACTTGATACCTTAGGTTAGAGGAATTTTTTTTTTTTTTGAAACTCTAGAATATAGACCATGTATTAATGTTATTATATTAATTGTGAAACTCTAGGATGGTTGGTGAATTATTTTATTTTAAAATTAAAATTTTAAATTATGTTTTATGTTTTTAATTTATTAATTTTTATTTTAGGTCTCAAAACCATATGTTAGAGGATACGTTATTGCTACTGTTTAGGTTAATAATTATTAAGAATAATATTTCTGCAGTTACTGCAGATAAGTAGATAAGTTATTTGCATTTACTTCCAAAATGGCGTCATTTTAGGATTAAAAAATTAAATAATTATAATTATAAAGATTATAATAACCCTGAAATAAATTAAAATTACAAAAACACCATGATTTTCGTCCTAAAATGACGTCATATTAGGCTTACTGCAGATAACTTATCTGCAGTAACTGCAGAAAAAGCGAACCCAATAATTACATATAAAAATAGTAATATAATTTTATTATTCTTATAAGTAGATCCATGAAGCATGATTAACCCCCACGTCTTGTGTTTCTGCGGAGTGCGATTGTCCCAAGTCCCTTCGACTGTTCTCGCCTGACATTACAAGAGAAACATATATCCACGTATATGTGGAATACCTCCGAGGATCGCAACGTCCAGTATCATATGATTAATATTAGATACGCTGCAACACACGATAATCATCATATATCTCGAGGAAGTATATCATTGAGCTAATCCATTTTGACACCTCGAGGATTCTATGATTTTTGTTCATAAATTCAACTCAATAACCATCACCTCAAGTAATTGATACTGTAATTGATTTTGCTTGAGTTTAATTTAACCCATTCTTAAAAGTATTATATGATCTAATTATGCATTATTATATTATTAAATAATTCCACCAAAAAAATATTATTAAATAATTTAATTTTAATTCGTATTAGTTTATAAAAAGAATTTATTTTTTTTTTTGTATCCTAAAAAGAATTTATATTATTACCCAATTGTATATATATATTGTTGTATTTTAACATTTTTAATAGTATTATAATGACTAGTTTATTAACAAGCATGCTCAATTTTTCTTTTTTCTTTTTTCAAAAAATTTATTATTGTGATAATGATTGGTCATTCATGGTTATGACTTTATATTGTTTTGTACCATAATTTTTTGTGATTTTATTTTTAAAAAATAATTAAATAAGAAATTTTACAAAATTTCTCCAATTAAATAATATCGAAGATGTCAGAAAATACAAAAAATTAATGGGATGTAATTATGATATTATTAATCCTATGTGTGCTTTTCATCTAAATGATACATGAAAAATATTAAAAAAACACTATTACTTGATTTTTTTGTAATTTTACAAATAAAAAAATTCTTTTTATTTTAATATTCAAATGATTTATTTACTTTAAAATGTTTTACCTTTTTTTAGATGTTACATCTTATCTCAAAATAATTTTGACTTTTTTGAAAAAAATTCTACAAAATAAAGCAACATATAAAAATCAATAGATATATAAACGCTTTGTAGCTCGTAGATGTTTAATATGAGACACCAAATTTTAATTATGTTAAATAAATGGAAAAGCTATGAATTGATACCAAATTTTAGTTAATAAATATATTTTAGCGGAAGTTCTAGAATGTATATTGAAATAAATAAAATGTTAGTGCCATGCTAGTTTATGTTGCGTTTTGAAAAACATTCTCTTTTCAAGTAAACTGGTTGTGAAAGCTAACAATTGTCAACGAAGTCTTCTGTCAGATTAATCATTTTCCTTTATCATGTGACAGAAGCTTGGAGTATCGGATGGAACAACATTTTTTTCATTTTGGTAGAGGATAGATTAGGAGGAGGGGAGTGTGTGTGCAGTGTGAAGGGCATGGAATTGAGCATTTGGTGAACGGGGATTTGGGAAAGTATCTCTTGGGTTGTTTTTGGGGCTTAGGTATTTTGGTCTGGAGTAGTGGCGGACCCAAACAATTTTATTTATATCTGTACATTTAGGGATGGGGTTCGATGGCAATGCTTCAGAAATTTTTTGTATTAAAAAACAAAAGAATATAAACAAAAAAAGAAAAGAAAACTTGAACTTACTACAAAAATAAAATACCTTTTAGGTCCTCAACAAAAATCACGGGACCCAATTAAATTCCTTAGAAAAAAATTTGACTTGTGATTCCTCTGAATTTCAAAATAGACCCATCTTAGTCTTTTTTTAGGGACTAATGTAGGTCTTCCTTGAATTTCAGAGGAACCACGATTTCGACTAATCGGGTGTATTTTGGAATTCAGAGGGACGAGAGTCAACTTTTTTTTTTAAGAGATTAAATTGGACCCTGTAATTTTAATTATTATTGAGGACTCAAAAATATATTCTCTCTTTTTCTTCCAAAAATTTGTGTGTGCACTTGCACACACTTGCACCAAAATAGGTTTGCCGATGTCTGGGAGTGTAACACCCTGTGTTAACCCGGTTTGTTAACATGTCATCGTATTAAGCCACGCTTAATTTAAAAATGTGGAATATATTTTTCTTTTCAATTATGACGTCATTATATTTAGCCAAGTTGATTACTTAACCATTTTCATAAAAACATCGCCTGTATGAATATTGCAAGAGACAGCTAACTGAAATACCTCATTAATTAATATCATAAATATGTCTCTAGTTACGGAACTATAACACGTAGGCCGGACCATCTAGTAGTTTATACAACACGGATAAACTTAAACCAAACGGAAATCAAAGTGGCATGGACAAACCCCATACTCACCAAATAAGGCACAAGCCCAACAGCAGTCTCAACTCAATAACCATAAATGACAGGGAACATAAACAACAACCAAGTCCACATTATGTCAGCATACAGCATAATAACATGATAACAACATAATCTAACTCAGCTATGGCCTCCTGCCGCCAGAGGCATCAGCCCCCAAATTACCTGAACCTGAAATAAGTGTCCCCAAACGTGGGGTGAGATCTCTAAACAAGAAATCTCAGTAAGACAAGGGGTCCTCAAGGATCTTCCACCCCAAGCTCACTTACATGTGCAATATAAGTTCAAAAGCAGTTTAACAATATAATTTCCAAAATAGTGCAGTGCAGCATATAATCATGACATGTGTGTTAACTATTCTACTGATCAGAGAAGTGCAGGAATACGTCTATTACCCACACAGTATCAGCCCATGCTGTACCAGCCCATGCTGTATTCGCCCACAGGATCGCCCCATGGCCTCCTGTGTAGGCGTCACACCACATACATATCATAAAGCATTTGCACTTAACAGCTCCATAGCATTTCAATAAAACAGTACATGAAAACACATCATGCATATAACTATCCCCCCATGGGACATGGTGGAACAAACAATAGCTAAACCGAGGACACGAAAGCTTACCTCGCAAGCTAACTATCCAAGCCAAGAGTCCACGCTAGCTCAAGGTCACCAAACAGCACAATCACAGTCTATTTATACCAAAATTAACATCAATACTCATGCTCTATAATTTCTTGTCAAAAGGAATACGTTTTCTTTCTCATTTTCGCTTACTGCAGGCTTTTCTCAAAGCCTTAAGCATTAAACTGCGTTTACTCTTTTTAACACTTTAATTGCATCACTTTACCAAAAATGATAAGATTTTAATATGTTAAACTAGACATCTCCAGCTTTACAATGACATATTATAAGCCTCAATCGGAGTTGTATAACTCTAGTTATGTTTTACGCAAAGTGACTGTTGTAACCGGAATTTTCAGCAACCAAAATGCGACTTCAAAATGACACTGCGATCAATCCACTTATCCAATGGCTACTAAATTTTACAGAGTTATATCCCTATTTGTTAGCTTCACATAGGTCCAAACGGAACTCGGTTTGGAGCTCTGAAGCTCAAGATATCAAATTTTTACCGAAACAGGTTCGTTGTTGTCCCAATATCCGGATATCATATCCGGATATCCATATCCGGATATTTCGCGATAGAATGCAGTTCTACATTTCGCGAGAAATCCGTCCAAAGGTTGTTCATTTCAAGGTACCAGCAGCTTAAACATACGTTTTTAAGTGTGTTTAACATTACCCAACCATAGGTTATTAACTTTAATTCATTTCATGCATCAAGGCTTCCCTTTTACCCATTAAAACTCATGATCAAAGGTTCAACAACTTACCCAAAGCTTAAAACAGCAAGGAATGATGCTCTTGGAGCTCACATGAAGCTCCAAAGTCTGACTTCTCAAGTAAAACGAAAATGATGATCAAGGTTGGTTCTTTTTCACCAAAGGTCACTACTTGGACCTCCAAATGCCATGACCATGGCTTCCCAACACCCAAACCAGCAAGGTCAGCACCCACACCAACTCACAGTGGCTGGAAACTCAGAATGTGCACCCACACCCCCCTCACAATGCAATCTCTCAAGTGTAAATTAGGTTCAAAGAGAAGAATCCATGGTAAAAGAGGTGGCTTGGGAGAGTTCTCATGCAAGAAGGTCAAGGGGAGAAGGTGACAGCTCACACTCAGCCAATTTTCACGTAGAGGGTGTCAAGTTTCTGACCTAGAAACTTGTGCACACCTATATATAGCCTCATTAAGTCTTAATCACATTGTATTAGCGCTAATTGCTACGCTTAGCAATTTGATCCCAAACTTTGGAATCAGAACCTACTCAATTTTCTAAGATTTATCATATTTTTATTATATTTTTCGCAGCACCTTTCTGGTACGCGCTTTTCCATAGCCAGTATCAGTTCGGGCACCAGTTCTCATTATTTTAACTTGAAACTTGAAATCACAGTCCTACATATTAATCTAGTAATATATACTCACTTTTCATAATTTTTTGGGATACTTCGCCTGTACGCACTTATACCGCGAGCAAAACCGGTATCTGCACTTTTCGTCCGAAAAGCGACTTTATCTCATAATTATCTAATTAATTTCCTTAATTAGCGGTGTGAGTTCTTACATTCACCCCACCTTTTTAGGATTTTGTCCTCAAAATCAGAAAACATACATGTCCCGAAGCGCGGGATACTGTCGGAGAGCTCGTCCTCTCGCTTCCAGAATTACCCTTCAGGAATTCTTCCCATTCAACGTACTCTGACCATCGAAATGATCTCGCTCCTCAGTTGCTCCTCGCCACGATCGAGAAACTTGAGTGGTCTGACGGGAGTTTTCAAGTTCTCCCGAACCTCCACAATATCTGGTTGCACCATGTGCGAAGGATCCGCTACAAACTTGCGAAGTTGAGACACGTAAAACTCGTCGTGGGTGTTGGTCAAGTTCAGAGACAAGGCATACCGGTAGGCAACAGGTCCTACTCTACAACGTAACTGGTATGGCCCAATGAATCGCGGGCTCAGTCTCCTCGCTTCAAGTTCCCGAACAACACCGGTGACAGTGAAAGTTTCACAAACACGTGCTCACCCTTACTGAAAGAAAGTGGGCAGACTTTGACAATTTGTCCACAAAGACCCAAAAAAAAGAGTCACAGCCAGTCTGAGTCTTCGGCAAACCCACAACGAAGTCCATGGAAATACTTTTCCACTTCCACTGCGGTACATCAAGAGGTTGAAGCTCATCAACAGATTCTGGTGTTCGATCTTCACCTTCGGGCATCACAACAACTGGGCACTCAACAACAATGTCCCGACTCATTCCAAGACACGCTGTCCTGGTTTTTCTCCACAAGCTCATCTCGACTCTCACGGTCTCCATTCGAGAAGTGCACCCCCAAACAAGGAGGTCACCGACAGAACTCAAAACTTCACAATGACAACAAAACGTCATTCGATTCACTGGGATTCCCAGTCACTCTCTCAAAAGAGGTGACCTAACCCGACAAACTCTAATCCACACAAGACTTGAGTGAGTTTGGACCTATTCCATGACTCTAACCTCGACAAGACTTACAATATAAAATCAATGTCCTCGAAGTAAATTTATATTTATTTCATTGTCCGAAATCATAATCATGTTCATTTCAACCAATACACGTCAGTTAACATTCTCATTCACATAGTAACGTACCTTAGTTTACGTACACTTGCAAAAAATTTAATTTTAATAACATAATAAATCAAGTACTCTATGCAATATTATACCTCACTATTTATGGCATCTGCAAAATCGAAGTCATATAAAGGTGAAATGACATTGATACATTACCATAATTTATCGTACTTATTTCATGCTTTACACTGCCCATGGTGTTAACATGACAACTACTTATTAAGCATATCAATAATCAACATACGAACCTAGAGTCATGGAGACCACTCAACTCACAATCTACTTGAACATGCACAAAACTCGCATATACAAGAACGCGCGTGGCCTTGCCACAAATTCCAAGTGTTACACACTCAGTTTCCTGAAGAGAATTTCACATCCTTAAACAGAGCACCATCACGCTTAAGTAATGGCGTAAGGCATCTTACCTTACAACAAAAATGACCGGTGCTCCCAAGGAGACACGCTAGGTCGATAGAAGTCTTTCGCCGAAAGACCCTCAGAACGCTACTTCAACTCAGCTAACTCTGGTGGCGACATCTGGTATGGAGCTAATAACAATGCCCCACACCAGGAAACAATCCAATGGAGAACTCTATCTCCCGCTATGGTGGAACTCAGGAATCTCCTCAGGATACACCTCGAGGAATTCCTTCACCACAGGACTGCTAATGAGATCCTCCTGTGTCCCACTCACCCAACCTCCCAACAGACATATCTGAATGCCCCTGCACTCAAGGCTCTCCTTGCCTGTAAAAAGATATATAAGGCGAGGAACTGGCTATGGAATCACACGGAGACATCACCACTCGCTAGGCACAACAACCAATCAATCAAAAAAAACAATACTTGGACAACCAATCCTTGCCAAGGATGATTTCCAAATTAGCTATCGGCAATCCTACCAGATCTACCGAGAAGTCACGGCCCTCCCACTGAAACACGACATCTCGATGTACAGTGGTAGCATCACACTTTCTCCAGTGGTCGTAGTCACCCGCAACGGTGGAGAAGCACAAACATGGGCAACTCAAGCCCCAAAGCAATTGGGGTTGCCACAAACGAATGCGTAGCCCCGGAATCAAACAAAACATCAACCACAATTCCACCAATGGAACCAGTACCTCTGACAAGGTTTAGAGCTCGGTCCGGCTGCTGCCGATCTAATGTGTAAACTCGCCCCGTGGCAGGTGGCACATCTGGTGCCGCTTTAGGTGGAAGGAGAACCATCTGTAATGGAACTGCACGAACAGCTGCAGCCCTCGCCGTCGACGACGGACACTCTCTAGCAAAGTGGCCCTCCTTGCCAAACAAAAATATATATAGTATGACCGTTAGCACACGGCCCCAAATGAAACTTCCCACATCCCGAGCATCTGGGAGGAGGAGGTCTCGCTGTACTCCCCTGAGTCGTATTGAGAAAAAAAGGCTTGTGAAAATACTGCAATAGAAGAATCTCAAGAAATCCTAGGGGTTAGAGTGAGATTGTGAGGGAAGCATCCTATTTATATTTTTCACTAAAAAGTCTCACGAAATCCACACCAATAGAAAATCCATTAAAATCGTCGGATTTTTGAATACCACGAGATTAAGATTCCATCGTTTAAAATCCTGATTGAATACCAATGGATTTGGATGGATTCTAAAATAATTCTTTAAAATCCTAATCGAATACCACATAACTTTTTTTCGGTCCATTAAAATCCTAATCGAATACCAACGGATTTTTTTGTCCAAAAACAATCCATTAAAATCTTTTGAAATCTCAATCCAATAAATTTGAGCATTACTTTTTGTACACTTACAAAAGGATACTTTTAACTCCATTCACTACTTCAACACTTCCGGTTGCTTATGTCAACTATTTTTCTTCACACAAGAATGCTCAAATATCACACTCAATACAATACCATAATCAATTATATACGTAATAGAATTAAATAACAAGTGATTCCATGCTTAGTTAAATTAATAGGTTTTCGTCAAAAAATTTGACAGAACAATTTCTATCTATAATTTTTTTTTTTTTTGGACAATTTCTGTCTATAATTTCAAAGAAAATATTTAACGTCGAAAAATTCTATCCCTAATTGCAATGTAAATTTTTTCCATCTCTAATTTTGTCTCTATTATGGACGGAAAATATTTTTGTGATTATTTTTGACAAAAATTTTCTCCATCTCTAGATTCCGTGGATAATCGATGTCTAGTAGTAGTAACCTTAGCAATTTCTCATCTTCCAGGGTGTCCACTCAACTTCATTTTAGTAATATGAATGCTTTTCCTTTTTAAAAATTCTTTGCCGCTGCCAATGGTTGATGGTGACCACGGGCAATCAAAAGTTATTTCTCTAAATGTTTTGATATTTTAAACGCGGATTTTCGTTTTCAAAATTTGAATAAAAATTTTATTATTAAATGTATTTATTATAATTAAGTTCAAAAGTTGATTATTTTCCAAATGAGCAAAGCATTTAAATGGATTTTCTCGCGGAAACATGCATGAGATTATATGATATGATCTCAACTGTTTATAGATAAATTAACAATCATAAAAAACATTCTCCAAAAAAAAAAAAAATTAGGTTTGAAAGTGACCATAAGGGCCTGTTTGGTGTGATGTATAAGATCTGATAGTATAAGCTTATACTACACGTTATGACATTTTCAATTGTTTGTGTGACCATCGTATAGTATAAGCTTATACAGCAGGACCCCTTTATACATCAAAATGATGTATAACTTAATCCAGCCTAGGAGTGGTGGATTAGGCCTGATAAGGGGTTGATGTATTAATATTGCTTACAAGTACAATTTCCAAGAACTAATATGTCATTTCAATATTTATATATTAAAATAATCTTTTTTAATATATTAATTTTTAAAATATTAGAGGATATTATCTTATACAATATCATACCAAACGATGGATAGTATTAAAATTTAATCAGGTCTTATACAATCAAGTCTTATACTATCAGGTCTTGTACTATCAGGTCTTATACTATCAGGTCTTATCCTATACTATGCACCAAACATGCCCTAAAGATTTATTGGTGAACGGCTCATATCATGTCATATGACGAGATGTGATGAGATATGAATCCCCTTCAAATAATAAATAATACAATTCATTATCAAGATATTCAATATGCAAATTTGAACATATGTAAATGCATTCAAAATAATTCAAATATGTTATCAAAAAAAAAATTAATTCAAATATATGAATATTAATTTCTTATGAAATTATCATGGAGTTGTGTTTTCAATTGAGAACTGTTTTGTCTTGGTGATAAATGTGTTTAGTCAAGAATTAGTGAGTTACTTTTGGATTGGTGCTCTCTATAAACTATCTACGAACGAGATATCCTTAAGTAATGAGCATAACAATAAGAGAGATTTTCTCAATACCTATAAACCCAAGTCCACCAGTCTAACTATCAAAACAGGGTCGTCGTTAATAAATGATTCTTTTCCTTATTTGCATATTTTTTTTATATTGTTCTATATTGGGCCTTCTAAAGTACAAGCTTCTCGTCAGCCCACAACAAGAACTATAAAACCACATTTGTAGGGAAGAATGAATGGAGGAGAGATTCAAGAAAAAAAGACAACACCATGGTTCATTTCTTTGTTAAACCTTACTTGATCTATTTTGTAGTAGTTTTTCTTTTTTTTAATCGGTCCTCTTGTAAACTTGTGAAAGTGGATGAAATTTGCAATCAAACTCAAGACCCTTTGTTTTGTTCAACACTTCTTAACTCAAATTCTGGTGGAGCAGTTGATGCAGATCTCAATAACCTTATCCAATCCACCATTGATGCAGTTCATATCGATGTTACCAACGCAATCTACCTAATGCGTTTGTTGATCTCGCAAAGTACTACTGATATTGCAAGAGACCATTACACAAAATGTTTATCACGTTTCAATTACAACAAGGGTGCACTCGGGTATATTAAGACCATTCAAAAGAAGTTTAAATCAGGCGATTTCTTCGCTGTGTTGAGATATGCTTATGCAATTAGGGTCGGTGTTCATGTTTGTAGTACAGGAAATTCACCATCTAATTTTCATGATACAACTGCGCTTCCCAAATATGCTGATCAAGTGGAGAAAGAAGCTGAAATAATTCAAATTATGTCAAATTATTCACTTTAAGAGTAGTTGTTTTCTGGTGCTTTTGTGATCAAATATTGTACTTGGGTAACCTTACAATAAATCAAGTTAATTAGTTATTTCCTTCTCCATTTGATTAAATTGTTCTTTATTTTTATTATAGACTCCATCTATATATTAAGTAAAGAAACATAGGACCTAGTAATCTTTTGGCTTAAATTAGAAATTGATATAAATTCATTAAATCAAGTAAAATTTAAAACCATAAATAATTCTCATTTGGACACAATTCAAAAGCATCACATTTACAATAATCGCAGATGTTTCTTTTTTCCCGAATAATTTTTTCAAAAATTGTTGAAAGAATTTTTTTGTTA
Source organism: Gastrolobium bilobum (assembly GCF_033153095.1). Taxonomy (NCBI): domain Eukaryota; kingdom Viridiplantae; phylum Streptophyta; class Magnoliopsida; order Fabales; family Fabaceae; genus Gastrolobium; species Gastrolobium bilobum. The sequence goes on along the minus strand of NW_026897089.1, from coordinate 85,326 downwards.
AGGGCTATGGTTTTAAACACTGTCATTGCAGACTTTCGTAGATAGCTATTCGTATTGTTAACGTGATATAAGTTAAAATGTATCGGGGAATTCATATGAGAGAAAAAAAAATAGGGAAAAAAACAAGGAGAAAACAAAAGAATGTGTGTCACGACAAAACGTTCATCTCATTAACATTGTAGTATGCATATATAATATTACAAGATTGAATGCAATTAAATTAGAATTGAAAGGGAATAAATGCCAACAGTTTTTAGAATTCAAATTACTGTTTTGAAATTCAAATTAAAGTTATCCATTAATATTTTATAACAATCTTTACGTAATAAATTAGGAGATTCTCTTTTTCGTGGAAACTTGATTTTGACTTAGGGCTCGTTTGGATGAGCTTTTGAAAAAATGACTTTTTATGCATTGCTTTTTTTAAAAGAACATTTTTTAAAAGGTAAAGTTATTTTATGTTTGGATGTATGATCTGAAAATCACTTTTATATAAAAAAAGTTGTTTGGATGTTAAAATGAAAAAAAAAAGCATTTTTTATATATAAAATTAAATAAAAGAGAGATAAAATAGCATGATCGTGGGATAAGGAGAGATAAAATAAGTATGATACGATGAGATTAAAAATTGTATTTTAAAAATTTATATTATCTTTTTTCCAAAAATAAAAAATTTATATTATCTTTTAATTTCTACTTTTTCAAAAGCAACCAACTATTGGCTAAAAAAAATAGCATTTTAACTTTTATTTTAAATTTTACTTTTTTAAAAACTTGTTATCCAAACATCTAAAAATTCTCAAATGAACTTTTATTTAAAAAAAAGAAACAACCTTTTTAGATATAAAAGCTCATCCAAACAGACACTTAGAACCCGTTTGTTTGGTCTTCTCAAAAAAGTAGTTTTTATCTCTTCCTTATTTTAGAAGTGTTTTTTACAAAAGTTAAAGCTATTTATATTTTTATAAAAATATTTAGTTTTTGAAAAAAATATTTGGCATTTGACTTCTGCTTTTTCTAGAAGTTAAAATTTTTAGCTTCTGAAAAAAGTAGGCTTTTGACTTTTTTTGTGACTTCTGTTTATTTTAAAAGCATACGTCCAAATAAACTAAAAATGAAAAGTGCTTTTTTTTAAGAAAAAAAGCTCATCCAAACGAATCTTAATCAGCTAGAATGAGGCCTGAGAGCACTCCCCCACAAATGAATTTCCTTGTCCCAGGTATTTAGTAAAACACACCAAGAAGGTTTTAATTTTTAATTTTCATTTGTGGATTTCTCACTTGATATTGAATTGGTAAGTAATTTGAGCTGCAAATCGTTGGAAGTGGCTGCTAAGGTATGTTTTGTATTGGAATGGTCTTCTATCATACTATCATACTATTTTGATTGCACCTTTTCATTTGTTGTGTGTTTGGAAGCTGTGATATCTGAAAGTAATATTGAAATGGCTATTGCTATTTTGCTCGGTTTTGTTTTCATTTGCTTTTTCTTCTTTTGTGTGGTTGAGAAAACTAAGAGATTTTTGGATTTTCAATTTTTTCTTGTGACTTATCTTTTTAATCAGAATGCTTGATATTATGTTTATAGTGTATTTATGACACTGAATGAATCCAAATGAGTCCATTTCCTCACCAAGTAAATCGACCACCAAAGAAATAAGTTGCAACAATAAATAACGTCTAACTCTAAATGAAGTAGTATTTATAATAATAGTTCTTTTAAAAATACCATAAAATCATTTTAACTATAGCACCAGTGCACCACATAAGTACTATTTGGCGAAGATTAAGTGAATATTCAGTTCAGAAGAATCATGCAGTTAACCTCACGCAAAGGATCCAAATGGATCTTCTTCCCCACCAAGCAAAAATTGACCACCAAAAAAATAATTTGCATCAATATATAACGCCTAACTCTAAACGAAGTAGAATTTATCAAAATATATATCATGGATTCATGCATTTTTATTCATGTTGAATGCGATATAACCCATATGAAGGCAGTATAAGTATTCCTTTTTATTCTATCATTGAGTAATGTTATCATTTTTATTTTAATAGAGCTGCTTATATTTTGAATTTATATATATGTCCAACAAGGCAGTATGAGTACGCAGGATGAAGTATCACAGTTGTAGTGTCACTATAGATCAAAAGAACCTTATGTGAACTATTTCGTATCATAGAGAAAAGGTGATATAAATTGCAATTTCTTTTATGAATGTGCAAGCAATACTTAAGACAAGATGCAGATTAAAATTTAAAAACACATATGTACATTACTTTCAACTAGTCCCTGACCAGAACTTCAGGTTATTTTCTTTGATAAGATCACCCAAACTTTCAACATTTTCTGCCAGATATTGAAGATGCTGTTTATTGGACACTGTTGAAGGTATTGAACAAGCAGCTGGTCGTGCCATCATTTGTGAGGTCTCTGCTCCCTCATCGATGTTTGAGGGGTTCTAGGAAGGGTACTATTCCTTGCATTATCTACAATCTTTGGGACCTGAAAATTAACAAATGTTCGACGCGTGACTAAAATGAAACTTTGGATAATACAAAATAAAACCACATTAATTTACTATTTAGTTACCACCTTGCTAGAGGATTCTGGCCCAATCTCCTGATCCTTCCTTTTCCTGGAGGTAAATAACCCATAGAAAATAGACCACCATTCATACAAGAACCCATCTGGATAATCAATCACTGAACCCAAAAATTACATGTCAGTGATCAATCAATATCTAGCAAGATTTAGAGCACTAACTAATCAGCTAAGTCAATTAAGTTCCAGCATTAAGATTTAGAATACTAACTGAACTGAATTACATGAATGCTGATTTCGTTATGCAATGAATTATATAACATTCTCAGGGCATGCCAATCAACCACACGATTTTAATACAACAAATCAATAAAATAAAATTGAAATAGCAAAACTTTCAACGTATGTGTGTCAGATATGAGCAATAAAGAAATAGATTCAAATTGAGATATTACAAGCGACATTGTTAGGAAGTTGGGCTTCATTCTTGAAAATCTCAGCGGCCTTGTGCATTCCCCTTCTGATCATATAATCATGCATATATAATTGAAGCCTATGCAGAACCCAAAATCAAAATTAAGCAATAAAACAAATATACATATATATATATAAAAAAAATCAGTGAACGAATTAGAAGAAAAAAAAAAAAAAACGATTGAACCCACATTTTATCAGCGTCCCAGTCCACATGATCAGTAGTATTCAAGTTCATGATGATCGATCGTCAATGCCTAAGATAACGATGAGAAAGAACGAAAACGATGAAAAAGAAAAGAGAGGAGAGATTTGAGTTATCTAGAGAGAAAGAAACCGAGAGAGCGGGGAAAGGAAATTGAGTTTGAGTTGAAACGGCTAAACAGCTTATCATGGCCTATTAGATCTAGCTTAGGTCAAATTTGGTCTATTACATCTAGTAAGATAGAATAGGTTCAAATTTTTAAAAGCCTCTTTTTAAAAAGCAAGTCATGAGTTTTATTTTTTATTTTTTTTACAAAATCTGGCTAATAAACTTACATATCATTTATTTTAAATAAAATTTTTATTTTAATAATTTTGAATAATAAAGTAATATTATTTTAATTATTGAATACCTAATAGACTTAAACAAACTAATAGGCCTAGTCCAAGCCTTTTTTTTTTAATATAGACTAAGTCAGACTTATAATTTTGACTTACACAAGGATAACAGACTAGCCTGTTTGAATTCTCTTATTTTTAAGCTAGAAGTTACTTATAAGCTAAAGCTAAAAAAAAAGCTTAAAAAATAAGCTAAAAGCTGTTTGAAAATTACATAAAAGTTTTAGCTTGAAAATTACTTAAAAGCACATATTTCAAGAAAATTATCTTTCTCTCTATCTTTATCACTCTTCATTTAAAAAAAAAGCACACAATTCAAGAAAAACAGATAAGAGCTTAAAAAAAAGCTCCTCCTAGGAGCTTTTAATTTTCAGCTTTTTTCTTCATTATAAAAAAAAGAGTTTTTCGTTATAAAAGTTTTTTCCAAAATCTGTTTGGCCTAGTTTATGCTTATAAGTAGCTTCTAGCTTAAAAATAAGAGGATCCAAACAGGTACTAGATCAAAACTAGGATATTTTACACAAGTTTGGCCTATTTAAGCAAAAGTCTAACCTAGCACAGCTCATTTACACCCTTAAGTGCCACCATGAGGCCTTATTATTGGAATGAATCAACGGTTACGATTTTTGTAAATTAAACTTATTAATTAATTATTAATTCATAATAAATGATAACCGTTGATTGGCGGAAATCAACGGTGTTAAGATATGGTTGTAAGAGGTTGTAAAAAAAAAAGTTGTAAGTATAACCTTCCTCGTAAATTAGTGATAATTTTGATTAAGAGATAAAAGAATATAAAAAATACTGAATAACAGAGAAAGACAAAATTTAATAACATTGAATATGGATTACGTGATAGACTCAATTAAGATATGCACAACAACCACAATGTACGCGGATCAATTTGCGCGAAATTGTTACAGCTTAATCCTTAACCTCGAGTTCAATATTTAATTGTGATAAAATTTGGTAAGCAGAATTTTGTTGCCGTTGTTATCCTATCTGGTTTGAAATAGTTTTGTCAGAACCTTGAGTGACTAGATACCAAATGATCTATACCGGAAAATAAAAAAGAAATCAGCACAACAATAATCTAAAAATCATGCAAAGTATATAATTAAAATTATTTCTTTATAAATAAAATATCCAAATTCCATATGTATCTTCCTAATATATATTTTTTATACAATATCTTCCTAATATTACTAGTTAATATTTGTTCATGTCTGTACTTATTTAAAATATAAATACATAAGTTATTTTGTATATTTCTCTTATATAAATGGGACATTTATCTTCAAATATTAATCATTAATTGTTAATGATGCTCGTTAAAATAAAAATTATTAAATGAGTCTCCCTAAAATATTATACTTCGTAAGTAATTTTATATAAAACAAGAAATTGAAAAATGTAATTAAGAACAATTTCAAATATTGTAAAGCTTTCCATATTGTTACTAAAAATAAAAACTGTCATCCTATTATATTGTTGTTTTTCTATTCATAATTAAAGTTTCATACTGTATCTTTAGAACAGATATATCTTGTAATAATAATAATAATAATAATAATAATAATAATAATAATAATATATCTGTATCTTGGAGTAGAAACAAGCCCTTTATAATCAATTAAATACTAGAATCAAATTATAGTTTGTATGAATTTTTTTTATGGTGACAGCCAGGTAATCAGTATTTAATTAGAATCCATTAGCTATTAATTTCGGAATCAATTTTGACAACACTAGTAACAAATCAAGACATTAATTGGGTAAGAATTATAATAAACATTATAACCATATCTTGTAGGATAAGAATTTCTTACCATCTGCTGAATATAACATCTTTCATGAGATCTCTGGTAGAGAAAGGTTCCTTTAGGGGCTCCAAACATTCATGAGAGCAACATTGAATTTGCTGTAACTTTGTGCTAATAAGTCACTTTTAGCACTGCCAAGATCAAAACTCTCAGAGTTGCTGAACTTCACTAGTATCCAAGTTAGATTGCCTAAACCCACTGTCACTGGCTCTCCTAACAGTTTGTTGAGTGTAGAGTGTAACTGGTGTTGTAAAAAGCCTTTTATAGCAGTATATATCAAAGACAGACAGCCTTAAATGCTTCTCTGACATTAAACATAAACCCCATTTGCGTGTCAAGTCATAAAATGTAACATCACCAAAATAAAGCCTCAAATTCCACGAAATCACATGAATAACTGTTGACCAGAATCCATATGCAGAAGTATACTATTGACAATAGATACAATTTTGTTTCAATAAACAAGCAGTAAAATAATACTTCGAATGAAAGTAAAAGCAGAATAAATAAAAAAAGAAAAAGAAAATCCTGGAAGTAAACAAAAAGGAACTGCTAATTTTTTCATGCAAAATATGACTAAAATTTTCTTAAAACTAGAAAAAAAGAAGGGAAGAGGATTTAATGTACCTTTTCACAATCTTTTCCACAGGACCAGTTGTCCTGAATCCTGATATCTTCTTGATTCATCCACAGCTCTATTTTTCACACACCTAACATGATCTACATAAGGTTGACAAAGATGACACCATAAGCATTACAATGTTGATTTACATATGTAGAAAACTACACACTCAAAAAGGTTCGTTTCGTTGTGGTGGATACCTCGTCTTCCTACAACGTGATCATTGGTCGGCCCACAATCCATGAATGGGATATGCTGATCTCCACAAAACATCAAGCATTGAAAATGCCTGGGATGAATAACGAGATCGTCACCATAAGAGGTGATCAAGAAGAATCAAGAAAGTGCTACTACGAGACTCTACGAGTCCATCATGGAGGTCCATCATCTCCAACTCGGCTTAAAGAAGGAGGAGCTAAGGACCAATCATTGAAGACATGCGGAAGAGAGGTCAACTTGGTTGAACTCGACGTAAGAGAGGAGCTCTTGGCACCTCGTCCAGAACCCCAAGGAGAGTTGGAGGATGCCGATATTGCGGAAAACGGCAAAGGGCACACCATGGTGGGAAAAGACCTAAAAACTGACTTCAAAGAGGAGCTGGTTTCTTTGTTAAAGGAAAACCGCGATGTATTTGCTTGGAAAGCTTCAGAAATCCCTGGAATAGACCCAATATTATGCTGCCACAAACTCTCCATGTACCCCGGTTCACGGCCAGTATCCCAAAAGAAGAGGAAGATAGGATCCGACCGACGTCATGCTTTGAATGAGCACGTCGACGAGCTGCTAGCAGCCAGATTCGTTAGGGAAATACAGTATACCACTTGGCTGTCTAACGTGGTGATGGTAAAAAAACCAAGCGGGAAATGGAGGATATGCGTGGACTACACCGACCTCAATAAGGGCTGCCCAAAAGACTCATACCCCATGCCGAGCATTGACCAGCTAGTTTACAATTCGTCAGGATTTCAGCTACTATCGTTTATGGACGCGTACTCTGGGTACAACGAAATTCCACTACACCCCGACGACCATGAAAAAACCGCCTTCATCACTGAGAAGGGCAATTTTTGTTACAAAGTCATGCCTTTTGGCCTAAAAAATGCAGGGGCGACATATCAGCGGATGATGAACCGCGTTTTTCAAGGGCAGATTGGAAGAAACCTAGAGGTATACATCGACGACATGATTGTCAAGTCGTTGCAAATATCAGCACATATAAATGACCTCAGGGAAAATTTTGAGCAGTTGAGAGCTCACAGGATCAGGCTGAACCCAGCGAAATGCGCTTTTGGGGTACCAGCTGGAAAGTTCCTGGACTTCATGCTTACCAACCGAGGAATAGAAGTGAACCCCGACAAGTGCAGGGTCGTGCTTGAAATGAAGCATCCCAAAAGCAAGAAAGAAATTCAACAGCTCACAGGACGTCTTGCGGCCCTGACCAGATTCTTGCCTAGGTCGGCAGAAAAGGCTTTGCCTTTCTTCAAGCTCCTCAAAAAGGAAACCGAGTTCAGACGGGGAGAAGAATGCAAAAACGCATTCGAAAATATTAAGAACTGCCTGGCCACTCCTCCTGTACTGTCCAAACCAGAGCCCGGAGAAACGCTGATCTTGTACTTATTAGTTGGGGAAGAGGCCGTCAGTGCCGCCCTGGTACGGGAGACTGACAAATCACAGCAGCCGATCTACTTTATAGGTTGAACCTTGCAAGGGCCTGAGCTTCGTTATCAGAAGCTCGAGAAAGTCGCATTCGCACTGCTTACCACGGCAATGAGGCTCCGACCTTACTTCCAGAGTCACCGAGTTATTGTGCGAACGAATCAGCCCATCAGACAAGTCCTCCACAAGCCGGACCTCGCTGGCAGAATGATAAATTGGGCAGTCGAACTCTCTGAGTTCGACATTGCGTATGAGCCCAGGAAGGCGATAAAGTCTCAAGCGCTAGCCGACTTCATCTTGGAGCTAACCCCATCCAATGAAAAGGGAAAAGGGAACGAAGATCTCTGGACAATACATGTAGATGGATCGTCCAACTCCAAGGGGAGCGGAGCCGGGGTGATCATTGAGACCCCGGAAGGAGTGTCCATTGAGCATTCACTTCACCTGGCCTTCCCGACTTCTAATAACCAAGCTGAATACGAGGCATTTATTGCTGGGATCGTGCAAGCAAAAGAGCATAGGGCCAGAAAAATAAAAATTATGAGTGATTCGCAGCTAGTTACCTCACAAGTTGAGGGAAAATATCAAGCCAAGGGTCCTCTTATGATGAAGTACCTCCACCAGGTTAAGGAGCTGCTAGCCGAGTTTGACGAGGTGATAATCCAATACATACCTCGGAACGAGAATAACAGGGCCAACATCTTATCCAAACTTGCCAGCTCAAAAGGCCCAGGAAATCATCGCACTGTGATACAACAGAGCATCTTGGAGTCGACGTGTGTGATGGTGATAACCGAGACTGAGGATTGGAGAAGGCCCATAGTAGCCTACTTGGAAAAAGGAATCCTGCCAGACGAAACGCAAGAGGCCAGAAAACTCGTGAGGAATTCGGACTGTTTCACCATAACAGAGGGGCAACTCTACAAGAAGGGTTTCTACACACCCATGCTGAAGTGCCTAGGTAAGAATGAGGTTGAATACGTGCTGCCCGAGATTCATGAGGGCATAAACGGGCATCACATGGGAGGAAAAGCCTTGGCCAGAAAGGCACTGAAGGCAGGATACTATTGGCCAACTATGGAGGCGGACGCGAAGGAGCATGTCAAAAAGTGCGAACAATGTCAAAAGCATGCGCAGATCCTTCGTGCACCCCCAGAAGAGCTGCAAACTATCACGGCTCCATGACCATTCTTCAAATGGGGGATGGACCTACTGGGACCTTTTACTACAGCTGAAGGTCAACTCAAGTGGTTGATAGTGGTTGTCGACTACTTCACCAAGTGGATCGAGGCCGAACCCCTCACCACCATTACCTCGGCAAGGATACGGAGATTCTTTGAAAGAAACCTCATCAGCCAATTTGGGCTTCCTGCCGAGATAATCACAGATAACAGAACACAGTTTGCTGACAAAAAGTTCCGAGAGTTGATGTCCGACCTCAAAATCACACATCGGTTTGCGTCAGTTGAGCACCCTCAGACTAACGGACAAGCCGAGTCTGCCAACAAGGTGATCATCAACGGGTTGAAGAAAAGGCTTTTTGAAGCCAAAGGCAATTGGGTTCAGCAACTACACCTCGTCCTATGGGGTTACAGGACAAGTGCCCAATCTGCCACGGAAGAAACCCCCTTCAAGCTGACATATGGGTGCGAGGCCATGATTCCGGTGGAAATCGGTGAGCCGTCCTGGAAGAGGGTGCAGAGGTTACAAGGAACCGAAAGCCAAAACAAGGAAGCACTCCTTGTGGAACTCGACCTACTGGACGAATGCAGGGAGAACGCCAGATATAAGAATATGATGGCCAAGCGTTTGGTTACGGCCAGATTCAATAAAAAAGTACGACCTCGGTCGTTTCAGAGCGGCGACTTAGTCCTACGTAGAGCAGACATCGGCAACAAAAATGCAAGAGATGGAAAGCTCGCCGCAAACTGGGAAGGTCCCTATAAGATCAAAGATAATTTGGGAAAGAGAGCCTACACCTTGGAGACTATCTCCAAGAAACCAGTAAAGAGGACTTGGAACGCGGACAAGTTGAAGGTCTACTATAGCTAGGTCTCATGTTCGAAGTTCGAAATAGGAAGATGAGCTCTTAAGCTCGGTCAATAGTTAGAATTATTCACAACAAGAAAAAAGTTTATTTGTGACGAAATTTTTTCGTCACAAATATTGTCACAAATGATAATTTTTGACACAAATAATCAAATTTCGTCACAAATACATTTGCGACACAGGAATTTGTGACGAAATTTACTTGTGACGTAAGAATGAGTGACGAAATTTCATAAAATTTTGTCACTGATAAGATTTTTTCTTGTAGTGATTTCTACGCAAATAAGGCAAGCTATCAAGCTCAGTAAGTAGGTAGATTTATTTCCAAGCAAATAAAACGAGCTTTTAAGCTCAGCCCTTGTAAAGAGATTTCGTTGAAACGCAATAAAAAGAACAGTTACTTAATTTCTGTTATCTATGCATATCGATTTCCACGCAAGTAATTGAAGCCACAGGAGCTTCATGGCCGAAAAGGAATAACAATTTTGTTGACGAACAAAAGAATAATCCTAGGTCGGCTAAAACTCGACGAATTATAAGTCGACTGCGACAAGATCGAAATAGTTTCAAACTATAAGTAAAAAAGAAGCAACGATCTCGGCAAAATGAAATTAAAGACATAAGATTCAAAAAGCCGACCCAAAGCGGCAATCATGTCATGACAATATAACAAAAAAAAGGGGGGGCTCAAAGACCCCGTAATCAAAATAACATAAGAAGGTCGGTATTCTGACCCCCTTCATTCTTCAGCAGGAGATGAAGCGACAAGAAATTCGGATCCGACATCCCCCCCATCAATGGACTCGGCATCAGGGGTTCCAGGGACTATGATTCTGTCCTTAACCTCATAAGCAACGTCCATGCCATCCACCACCATGCCGGGATTCAAAACCTGAGCCTGAGCAATAGCATTGTCAAAAGCTTGAATAGCGGCCCTAGCAACCACGACTTTAGCCTCTTCAAAGTCGGCCTGCAGATCTGAAAGTCGGGCATCCCTTTCAGCAATAGACTCCGAGAAGGACTCCTTCTCGGCACTCAAGTCATTAGCCTTGGCGGTAACCACCTCCAAGTCCTTCTTAGCCTTATCTAACTCTGAGGACAACTCTTGAATTCTGACCTCCAAAGTTGACTTAGACCTGCTCAGCTCCTCCACCTTGGTAGTGAGAGATGAGTTAGAAGCAATAGACAAGTCGAGGCTCTGATTGAGATCCTGAAAGGTTTGAAGCAACGAGATCGTCTTCAAAGAATCCTCCTCCATCCGTGCCAGTCTGGCCCTCACAGTAGAGGTCAAGCCCGAACCTCCAATGAGCCCAGGAGGAGGCTTTAATACAGCCCTAAGACGGTCTGAAACCCCTGTTCTCCGTAATTCCCCGGGCTCAAGGGTGATCAAATTCCCTTGAGGAGCGGTAGGAGGAACTGAAAGTGGTGACAAAGGAGGAGTCTGGGCACCAACCATGGTCACTCCGGCGCTGACCGAGCTCCCGCCGATTATGGAGTCTATCTGCCTCTTCTTCGAAGCCTCCGACTCGAGAGGGGCAGTTTCTTTCGACTTCCCCTTTCCGCTCTTTTTGGGCAAAAACTTCATGTATTCAGCAGAGGTCATGCTGACTGCAAAAGGAAAAGCAAAGTCAGAATGTAGGTTATAAATCCGCAAGACAAGGTTATCTACAATTAAAAACAAAATGAGCTACTGATAACTCATATTTTGTTACACTTATTTATTACTCTTGGTTGGTATTTTTATGATTTATTTGAATTAAATAAAGGTCTTTTGGGTCAATTCACAATTCTAGATTTTAGTTGGGTTTAATTGATTTTCGTCATAATTTTCCAGATTTACACTACTTCTGTATTTTGATCATATCTCACTCTACAGATGTCCGATTGACTCTGTTCTTGTTGCCTTTTGCAGCTAACAGATAGGGCTACAATCTCTATTTCAGCTACTGAAGCCCAATTCGGACGAAAAGATGGTAGAAACTTGATCTCAAGATGAAATGTTTTGCTGGAATTTTATTTTGACGTTTGAACTTGCAATTCACATTAGGACCCAATGTGTTTAGGGCCCAAGGCCATGTTTTATTGTTTTATTTTATTTTATTCAGCTTTTATTTTATGTTTGGGCTGAAGCGGTAAAACCCTAGCCGTTCTGCGTGACGACTATTTAAGGGAGACTTTAGGAAACCCTTCAGCAGTCAGTTTTTTACAACAGAAAAGTTCTCTATGAGTTTTTATTCAATTTTGTTCTTCATCTTTTTCTTCCTCTTCTTTTTATTTTAATCATGTTTACCTTAGCCATGCGAGGCTAAGAACTTTTTAATCAACCTAAGGGTAATGGATTCCATGGATTAATCTTGAGGGTCTGCGTTTATTTCAAATCAGTTTTCGTTTTCCTTCCAAACTCAGATTGATATCGTGCGATCGTGGATATTCAATCTGAGGTTCGCGATTGCGATTATGGAAAGGGATTAATCATCAGATTTGATGATTAGGTTGATTGACCCTATGACCTTAAATCAAGCGGGCTGATACTCTACGATTGTATGAGTAGAAGCATCGTCTTTGATCAAATGCTAAGCGATCTCTTAGAGAGAGTTGTATATTGGAAATAAGGATTCTGATCCGACTGACGAATCAATCATGATTCTGATATCTTCTTATCCGAGGAAAGACGTCCATGGATCCCGAACCTTAGGTTGGTTATTTTTAATTACGAATTTTAAATCCAATTTCATATTCTGCCTTTTTAATTATACAACCAAAATCCAAAAACCCCCCTTTTAATTTTTGTTTTGATAAACGATTTTTACCCAAGCAATTTCCTTGAGAGAGACGACTTAGGGTTTCCACTTTACTACAAATTTTCTGAATCCTAAAGAATTAATTTTTAATTTGCGCGAGTTCGACAGCTCGTGTCAGCTACATACCAAGCTCATAAATGGGATCCTCCCCAAACTTATCTACAATCCGACTCAAGTCAAAAGCGCCAAACTCATCGGTATATTCAATAAGAACTCGGACTGCCAGAAGTTTCGAGCTGGAAAGTGCAGTTAAGGGGATATCATAATCTTTTGGACGCCTTTGATAATGTTTCCGCGTCCAGTATAATTCAAACCGAAATGATATGCCGCCGTCGTCAAGCCAACTCTCGGCAAACCAAGGAAGGGACTCGGAATGGGATACCACCTTAAAGTAGGCATCCTTGAAGCCCTTGAAAGATTGGGAGTAAGGAATAAAAATCCCCCTGCCTGGGGTACCTCGTAAGGTAACCCACCCTTTCTTCTCCTTAGACTCGGCGCCAGTACGGAAAGTATACACATCAAAGAAGAAGAAAAAGAGAGTAACAGTGCAGGGGAGGTACAGGTAGGCACACACCTGCTCAAAACCCCGAACGAAAGCCCATGAATTCGGGTGAAGTTGCGAGGGTGAAACCCTAAGACGTCGGAGAACCGACATCTGAAAGTCTGTAAAAGGAAACCGGATACCCAATTTGGTAATGAGATCCCTCTAAAAATAGAAGAAATGGGGCTCGTCCAATATGAGACCTGAGCATACTGGAAAGTCGCCGGGTGGGAGAAGATCAACCCCATTGGGATCTCCCGCTGGGAGCTGGGCCACCTCGGCAGAAGACATTGTGGACCGTTTTTGGAGAACCTCGAAAAGGACCCAATCTTGAACGTCGGACCCGTCCATGGCTATATCCCTGGAATACGAAGGACAAAGGTCAGTACACATATCAACCACATCCGACCTTGGATTACCAACGTCGGATTGCAACGAAGACGGACTCCAAGAAGGAGGAATGGAGCTATCCGAACTACTGACAAGATCAACAAATGAGACCCTACTCGATGCACGATCATTTGGGAAGGAAGGGTTGACCGACATAGGAAAACCTAGCTCGGTCGAGGAAAGGCTGGAAGAGCTAGCGCTCAAGTCAAGAGGAGGAATCCAATCCAAAATAGACCTCGTACCCGAGACCACCCTAGAGGATGGCAGTATATACGACAGCGGGACTAGTTCAGGAGAGGAGCTCAATCTGGGAGCTGAAGGATTCACTAAAGGAGGACTACTCGTGTCATGTTTAAGTCGGGATTGACGACCCCCTCTTGACCGACCTACTCCCCTCCTACCTCGGCCTCCACGATAACTATGGCGGCCTCCACGGGGACCGCAGAGAAGCTGTTGACGCTTCTCCTCCTCGGTGTATTCCTACCAAAAAACCAGTACTGAACAGAGCGAGGCAACCGACTCACCACCTCTTCCTCTTCCCTCTCCTGGCCACGTAGACTGGATTCCGGACCAGAGGGAGAACTAGGGGCACTCATTATAAACCCCCAAGAACAGGAAAGGAACCCTCAACACTTCGAAGAAGAAAATGTATACCTCACCTTCAAGCTTAAACAGAGGTAACTACTCAATGCAACCTAACCCAACCAAAAAGAGATTCGTAAATGCAAAGAGAATAGGAAGGTACCTGAACTTAGAAGCAAGGATGATGGGAACTAGACTCAATGTGTGAAAACCTTCACTGGGAACTAGACTCAATGTGTGAAAACCTTCACTGGAAGTGAGGAGAGCTCCAAGAGAGTTTATGAAACACGGAACCAGAACTGGAAAATGATTAAAAGCTCACTGCGAAACCAGACGAATGTAAAAGTTTTGAACCCATTCGAAACCTGGTATTTAAAGGACGACGAATTGCTAGAGGCGAGAAGGCGAAGAGTTTTTCCAAACGGTTAAGTGATGGAGGGCAAAAAGGGGATTTCACCCTGAATGCATTAAATGCACTTCATCATAACCTGCATAAAAGTAAAGCAGAACGCCCTGCACGATGCACGAACTGCCAACGAGCGCGAAACACGTGGATCGCCTTAACCGTCACAGCAAACGTGACACGAAAGGACAGGATAAAACGATAAGGAAAAATTTCGATTTCCGTGTTCAAACAGCGCCTAGACTTCAAAAGTCGGGGAAAGTAGGGCGTAGCTGAAGGTCGCAACATGACTTAGAACGTCAACTCGATCTAGCACTACGAAAACAAAGCTCAGGTCAATGGTAGTCAAAATTTCACAATAAGTTCAGAAAAATATCCGACATGCTTACATCCGACTTCAAACGCAAACACCACGAAAGGTCAAGAGGCGTGGTGAACGTAATCTCGACAAAACAACTGAGTCAAAACGCTGACGTCGAAAAACTCTGAAGTCCAAACCCGAGAACAATGAACGCGGGTAAACTGAATCCGTGATAACACGATGGCACCTCGACATCCCGGACCCCGGAATACCGAGCTAGGGGGCAACTGTTATGGATATGAATATCATATCCCAACTACCTACTAGAATATCTGGTGAGATATGGAATCAGCAACATCTCAACAACTCCAAACAGCCAAAGGGTATAAGATAAGGATCACATCCCAACAGAAGGAGGTTGAATCCTACTACGATTGGGGGATCTCAAGAGGCATAAGCCTAGGAAGGTAATCCTATAAATAAGAGCCTAAGGACCCCAGGTAAACACTCAGAACGCATTTACTGCTCTCGCTCACGCTGTGCACACACTCACGCCTTGGCTATAAGCCTATTGCTTGTGCGCAGTGATTGGGACCTCGGCTATAAGCCTAGTATACAGTTGATATACACTATCTCTGAGCGCATACCCTACGGTATAGCAATACGGTCTATCCGGGACCTAACACCTACCCCTTTCAATATCGTTAGATTACAATCTCATCCAACGGTAGACATTTGCGAAATAAAATAAACCCCTTTTCTCATTCTCTCTCCTCATTTTATCTCTCCTTCCCTTTCTCTCTTTCTCTGCGCTATATCTAATTTTTTTTTTTTGCCCTTTATCGCTGATGTCTGCCGTGCAACGGTCCATATGATGTGAATTTTGGTTTAATTCCTGAATTTGTGAAATCATCTAGCTTAGAAAGCACCCTTGCTGACTTCCCCTTCTCATAATTAATATTTAAAATCTTTTAAAACAGTTAGCACAGGTCAATACATGTTCATTAGCATCTAAGAACACCAAAACTATATTTTGGTTCAAGACTTCAAGCAGATATAAACTTCAATACAGAATATAAACCAGGAGAGAAAAAATGACTAACGTTTTACTTAGAAAATTCAAAATCTAATCGGACACTACAGTACAATAAAAGATTGAAATATTACAGTTTTCAAATAAATTCATTTATAATAGATGATTTTATATTGAAAGCCACATCAATCACGTATAGAAAACAACATGAAAAAAAATAAAAATGAATAACGCACTAGTTTCCACGGATGTGGATACTCACTTGGGAAATACAGATTTGGCTTTATCGATATCCAAAGATTTCTGGAGAGAATGAGGAACCCCTAGCATGATCTGCAATTTCATCTGATCAAAAGAATTTTAGCGCTTGTGTATCTTTCATTCAATCACGTTGTATCTTTCATTATTGTGTTTTTGATTTTAGCGCTTGTGCATCTTCATCTATACAAATCTCTATGAACCCTAAGGAATAATCACGTTTGATGGTCGTCGATCATGTTCTGTTTTTTTCGTTTTTTTATCGAATATGTGTTTTTATTTTTGGAGGAATTGATTTTTGCATCACCGGAATTTTCGATCTTCATCGTCTCCAGCCAGTAAGAGATAAAGTGATGAGAAAGAATGAGAAAGAATGATTTATTTTATTTCGCAAATGTAAACCGTTAGATGAGATTGTAATCTAACCAGTGTTTTAAAACTCGGACCGGTCATCGAACCGGTCGAGGAGGTACTGGGTCACTGGTTCAACCGGGTTGAACTGGTTTTACTGTTCATATATTAAAAATATAAAAATATTACTTATATTAATAAAAATTCATATAAGAAAACTATCAATGAGCTTCAAGAAATAAATTGGTTTTCAATGATAGCAAATATTATATACTTCTAAGCTTCTAGCTCTAGACCGTATCCTAATATTGGATTAAACCATGCAATATAAGTTAAATGCACTTTTTGTGCTTGACATGATACGGATAAATTAAATCATGATAACAAATAGTATGCATGAAATATACACTATAAGAAAAAAGTGTCCACTGTTGAGATGAGATTATGAGACCATCAGTGTTTATCACCACTTAACTTCACGAGATCATTATAAGATGCAACTAAATTACATAAACGAACTACACTAATCTAAAATACCTTATTATTTTCACCTTACTTTTAATCATATTCATCATAAAATATGAATATGATTTAATTCAAGAGTTCTTATCAACAAACAAAAAATTTACCAAAAAAAAAAAAAAAAGGAAAAACCGGTTTAACCCGAGTCAACCGGGTCGCCGGGTTTCGGCCGGGTCAACCGGTCCAATCCGGGCTGACTGCATAACCGGTCCAACTACTCGCTCGGACCGGGGAACCCATCGGGTCACCGAGTCCCGGGTCGACCCGGCCGGTCCGAGCCGGGTTTTAAAACACTGAATCTAACGGTATTGAAAGGAGTAGGCAAAGGTAGGCAAAGTGGGAGTAGGTAAAATAACCTATCCCAAAAAAAAATAGGGAAGAATCTGTTTACAAACTTTTTTTACAAATTACGCTAAGTATGACCGGTCATACACTCATGATTAAAGTATAATCGGTCACATAGTTTAGTTTGTAAACAAAAAAATTTATAAATATAATCTTTCCAAAAAAAATTGCTAAAAAAGTTTTTTTTTTTTTTGTTAACGCCCAATCTTATCTCAATTTAACGGTTGATGGACAAAACCACGGTAATTCCAAAGAAAATTACCACTTTGGAGTACCTGGATCCATTGTTTGATGTATCTCACACGTGATGTACCTTAAAAAAACTGTAGGTGGCTGTCACGTGGCAGTATTTGCCCCACTCTTATTGTTTGTTATTGATTCATTTTGTTATAATTCTTACTTCGGTACTAATATTACAAAATCAATAAAATTAAGGATCAATTGATTCTAATTGAATATAAATTAGTGATAATTTTGATTAAGAGATAAAAGAATATACAAAATACTAAATAACAGAGGAATAACATTGAATATTGATTACATCAGAGACTCTATTAAGATTGGCACAACAATCACGAAGTATATGGATCAATTTGCTGGAAATTGTTACAACTTAATTCTTAATCTTGAGTTCGAGTTGTGAACATATAGTTGCAGACTTTTACTGTCCTTATGATTCTACCTGGCTTGAATCCAGATTAGTCAGAACCGTAAGTGATTGGATACCAAATGATCTATATCAAAAAAAAGCATAACAATAATCTAAAAATTGTGCAAAATAATATAATTAAAATTATTTCTTTATAAACAGAATATAAAATTTCCTTATATATCTTCCTAATAATTACTAGCAAATATTTGTTCATATATATACTTATTTAAAATATAAATACATAAGTTATTTTTGTATTTATATATCACTTGTATAAATGGGACATTTATGTTCAAACATTAATCATTAATTGTTAATGATATCTACACGCTCGTTAAAATAGAAATTATTAAACGAATTTTCCTAAATATTATACTTTGTAAGTAATTTTATATAAAATAAGAAATTGAAAACATTGTTTAAAAACTCGGTCCGACCATCGACCCGGTCGAGGTCAGGGGTCACGGGATCATAGGTTCAATTGGGGGTCACGGGGACACTACGCTGACCCGGTTTTATATATTAAAAAAATTGAATATATATCCTATATGAAAATATTAAAAAATAAATCACCAATCATCAAAGATTCAAAATATAATTAACATAATTCACCAATTACAATCACAAGTCAATATTACACAACCTAATTAAAGTATCAAGATACCAAAGTACAAAACTTATATTCTAATGGAGTTAATGAAAAATAACATCATCAAATTCAGGCTCACCAAGTACCATTTAGGTTTGCAAGCATTTTTTTATTTTATTTTTAATAAAACAACGTTGTTTCATGAAATTTTCTTTAAAAATAATGCAGTGACCCCTCTAACCAGGGAGACATTATAACCCGGCCGAATTTTGGGGGTCGGAGGGGTCGATGTGCATATAGGGTCCAACTTGTGACCCCAGCTCTCAGAAGGGAGGGGTCGGGGTGAGGTTTTAAAACACTGATTGAAAATGTAAGTAAGAACAATTTCAAATGTTGTAAAACTTTTCATACTGTTACTAAATATTAAAACTGTCATCCTGTTATATTGTTGTTTTTCTACTAATAATTAAAGCTTTTTACTGTACCTTTAGAATAGATATATCATGTGATGAATTTAATAATAATAATAATAATAATAATAATAATAACAATCAATGTTATTAAATCTGACCCGAGCATCGACCCAGTCGACGTACTAGGTCATTGGATCACTGGTCGGATCGATTGTGAGCCATTTGGGTCTGTTTCCACTAGTTTTTTCTGTCCAATGAGTTTCTATACTCATGAATTTAGTAAATGTGACTTAGGGAAGGAATTTGTGGTCTCACAAGACATACGTGCATTTTTTATTCCCTAAATGTATGAAAATTGCTTTTAAAGTTGGTTTTGACATATCAAAACATTATTTAGTTTCTTTAAATACCTAAACTTGATTAATTTCATATGTAATCGTATATTAGGACTAGTTGCATTAATTTATGGGCCTTGTTGATAGTTTACGACAAAAGTTTACAATACAAATCACAATACATGAGCAATTCATTACAAAACTCATGACAAAAGACAATTCAAGTCTGTGTATTCCTCATTGGACATGTAAGTATGTTATGACTAACTTGCTTGCAGTGCCTCATCTACTCTGACTGCTTGAGGGTTAAGACTCTACTCAATCCATCTCATTCTGTATCCTTGAAGACGTTGGTCTTCCTTATGCGCGAACCAAATTTGCATTCGGGATAATGGCTCGCCTTGTGGAATCAACGATTCATTGCCCATCGGATACCAGTGTGCAGCATAAACCTGAGCAATATGTGGAATGGAGACTACAGGGTCAATATAATCGTAGTGGTTCAACTTCTCTGCCTTACACACTGCTAAGATGTGGCTACAAGGATACCTTCTAGTTGTGACCCACATTGACATTTGTGATTGATCAAGTCCACACTTATAATGTCTCCAACATCATGTGTAAATTGGTTATAGGCGTCCTCAACCTCAAATAATTGTAAATCCTTATCATAAACCCGCACACGGAGACTCATTGTTAATTCATCATTTTTTTTGTATGGCTTCCTCAACCTTCTTTGAAATCCTTCTATCTTTTGCCACATCTTTCTAAATCGTTTCACATCTCTTGACAAAATATTCAACAAGTCTACTGCAGGTATGTTTAACCAATGTCGTTGTAGGAAAATTACATGCACCTCTGAGGACCTTATTCACACACTCAGATAGGTTAGTTGTCATGTGTCCAAACCTACATCCCTCCTCATCATAAGACTTGCACCATTGCTCTTTTGAGATTCGATCTATCCATAAAGCAAATTGTGAGTTATTGTCGACAATTTTCTAAAATCTCATGTCAAAATGAATCTTTGAACTCATATACCTTGCAAAACAAAGAGTTTTAATGCATTAGAATATTACAATACATATACTCATTATCTACAACAAGTACATATTAATGAAATTTTATACCTAGTTTCACCAATATTTTCTTCATTTCTATATCCCTAAACTTAGTATTAAAGTTGCTTCTGATGTGACGCAGACAAAACACGTAATAGAAAAATGGAGGCTACCAACCAGCATGATCTCTGATCGCCCTTATAATGTTGGAGTGACGATCAAATATTAGACAAATACCTTGCCTGTGTGTCACATGAAAACGTATAATGCTAAAAAACCACGACCAATCTTCCAACTTCTCACCTAGAGAAACAACAGCAAAGGCACTAGGCAGAATGTATCCATTTCCATCCTGTGACATGGCAATCAAAAGAGTTCGTTTATATTTTCCATACAGAAGAGTGCCATCAATTTGGATTATGGGCTTACTGTAAGAACCCGCACCGCTAATTAAGGAAATTAATTAATTAATTATGCAAAATTAGGAAATGATTCCATAATTGACCCTAATAATTATTATGAGACTCTAATAATTATGATAAGTGATTAAGAATGCTGAAAGTCGCTTTTCGGAAGAAAAGTGCAGATATCGGTTCTGCTAGTAGGTATAAATGCGTACCGAAAAAAGTATCCCGAAAAATCACAATAAGTGCATGATAATTACTAGAATAATATATAGGACTTGTAAAACGAGTTTCAAGTCAAAATAATGAGAACTGGTGCCAGAAACTGATATTGGCTATGAAAAGCGCGTACCGGAAAGATGCTCAGAAAAATATAATAAAAATATGACAATTCTTGTAAAATTGAGTAGGTTAAGAATCCTGAGTTTGGGATTAAAATGCTAAGCGTATTAATTAAAGTTAATACTATGTGTTTAATGCTTAGTGGCCTATAAATACTCTTATTAAGGGCACACAACCCTAGAAAACAGACTTCTATGCGTGAGTTGTTGAGAGGCTGATCAGTTTGGCTGCTCCTTTGGGTTTTCCTCTCCATTTCTTGAGCAAGTTGGCTCCTTTGGCTGTAAGTTTTCTCTTTTCTTCATCCTTAGCACTATGGTTGGGTGTGATGGTCACTTGTGAATGGGAGAGGAGCTTTTGTTCTGAGTTGTGTTGCTGTCTTAGTGAGCTTGAGGTGCTGTCTTGTGAGTTGGGGGTTGTGGAGTCATCTTCTTGGTTTGTTAAGCTTCAAGGAGCTTCCTTTGTGACGAAAGGGCCAAGCTTTGTGGCATTTTCGTTGGTCTTGTGTAGTCAGTTTGTTGGAGCTGGTTGTGAGCTCCAAGAGCAGCCCTTGTTTCTGCTTTGAAGCCTTCAGTATGTACCTCAACTTGATCATGAGTTTTTATGCCTAAAAAGGGAACCTTGATGCATGTAATGG
Organism: Gastrolobium bilobum; assembly: GCF_033153095.1. Lineage (NCBI taxonomy): Eukaryota > Viridiplantae > Streptophyta > Magnoliopsida > Fabales > Fabaceae > Gastrolobium > Gastrolobium bilobum. Next base: position 63,595 of record NW_026897089.1, on the reverse strand, counting down.
TTAAAAGATGATAACATAACTTGGGGTAATGTCAAACGCACCTAGAAATGCATGTTTAGGCTTCTGTAATCGGTAAAAATGGAACTTTTGTAGGATATCTTCGCGAAAATACAGAAACTGCATTCTGTCGCGAAATATACGGATATTGATATCCGGATATCGATATGCGGATATTTTCAGTGATATATCCGGATATTGGATATCAGGATATGTCCCCGAGGAATATCCGGATATTCTGGGATTTCGTAGAACAGTAGCTGTGTTATGAGTACAGTGGGCTACTGGGGGTTTGTGGGCCCTAGATTGATGAAGTTGAACTTCTGTTTTAATTGAATTAAGTCAGAATCATGTGATTAAGGTCTTATGGCTTGTGTGAAGCCTTAAGACATAAAACGCAACGGAAAGGCGTTGTCTTTAAGTTAGATGCTTGTGGTGCATGTTTAATGATATACTATTGGTCCATAACAGATTGTGATACTGCTGTGTTTGGACCTTGAGATTGTGGACTCTTGGCATTGGATAGTGAGCTTGCAAGGTAAGCTTTCGTGTCCTCGGTTTAGCCATGTTGTGGTTCCACCATGTCCAATGAGGGTATGGTTATATGCATGTTGTGTTACATGCTTTTGATGTTTTGGAAATGCTGTTGAGCTGTTATATGCTAGTGCCTTTATGATATGCATGTGGTGTTCCACCTATATGGTAAGCCTGAGTATGTGGTACATACAAGATGGTGAGGCTGTGGGTGAGGTGCAAGCGATGTTCCTTGTACTACGTGTGGGTAATAGACGTATTCCTGCATTTCTCTGGCCAGTAGAATAGTGATAAACACACATGGCATGAATATCTGTTGCACTGCATAGTTTTGGAACTGATATTGATATTACTGCTTTTAGAACTTATATTGCACATGTAAGTGAGCTTGGGGTGGAAGATCCTTGAGGACCCCTTGTCTTACTGAGATTTCTTGTTTAGAGATCTCACTCCACGTTGGGGAATGCTTATTTCAGGATCAAGTAATGTTGGGGTTGAGGCCCCAGGCGGCAGGAGGCCGGAGCTGAGTTAGATATTGATGATATTATATGCTGACATGTTGGATGCTGGATATGCTTGCTGCTTTTATGCTTTTAGCTTCATTTTATGATTTTGGATTATCTTGTTGAGACGCTGTTGATTTGGTGAGCATGGGGATTGTCCATGCCACTTAGACTGGGTTATGTCTTGTGTTATTTAGAGTTGTATTAATGTATCAGGATTATGGTCCGGACTACGAGTTGTAGATCCGTGATTTTAGATACACACTTTATTTATATATTGAGGTATTTTCAGTTAGATGTCTTTGCAATTTACATACAGGCAATATTTTATGAAATTGATTAAGTAATCAACTTGGCTAAGTTTAATGACGTCATAATTGGAAAAGAAAAATATATTCCGCATTTTTAATTAAGCGCAGCTGAATACGATGTAATGTTAATATTTCGGGTATACACGAGGTGTTACACTTACAGTATTTAAATGCCTCAATGCACCGCTGGAATGTCAAAAAAACCCTATGAAAGACCGCCTTGTCGGGATAAACTCGACATTCATCAAAACATTGATCTATATCATGTTTGAACACAGAATCCACATTACATTGTGTCATGTATGTAAGCCAATTGGGCAAGAATGCATATGATTTCTCCAGTCATCAAATAACTTCACAACGCCCTTCATTTTTCCAAGCCTTCTTGTATGTTATATTGTATCCGTACAGATGGTACATCCTCTCTTGTATCAGCACTGATTTTAAAGTTGGATCTTTCCTTAACATACCTATAAAAAACAAAGCAAGTTCTCAATATTTTCAATAAACATTTTTCAATAAATAAAAAACCCTAAACAAATCATAAGGAACTGCACGTAATAAAAACATACTTATAAGGGCTGCACATATAACCTTTGAATCCAGCTGTATATGATCTCGGGGAAGACCTTGGTTTAGGCAGGTGTGATCTTTACCCTACTTACTAACCACCCAACTATTTCCATTCTTCGGCAACATTGCCCTCATTACCAGGACAACCATCAACATGGTTTTGACACTTCAGCACAAATCTATGCTCATTGCTTTTTGCTACTACAGTTGTACGATAAGCCTTCATATAATGTACTTTCATGGCATATTGCATTTCAAATTTGGAACGAAACTCTTGATACACATATAATGGATCCTCTAATTGCTAACCACCGTGTAAGTCATCGTCTCCATTCAACATCTCCATCTCGTTATTAGGGTGCACCCAATTAATGAAGGAATAATATGGGTTTTAGTTCCAAAATGGCTCAATCTTAGGCCCTACGTCTAAATCATTACATTTTTGTCAGTACCAATAACAACACAAATATGAAATGTTATAAAAACTTTAATTTACCAACTTACTACTGTTAATTGGGTCAATATGAAGTGGTGGCATAACTAGGAAACTCAGGTTTAACGGGTTCGTGTTGGTGTCAAAATCACCCTCTATGTTAGTATCTGAGGTGTCACCTAGTGAAATAACACTCTCACGTTCTCCCTCCTCATCGTTGTCCATATCCTCCTCCTCCTCATCCTTATCTCCCTCCCACAATGTTATTGACTTAACACTTGTGCAGGTTCAGATAAATCGACGACTCTGTCTTCTTGACCAAAATATTGTTGACTTCTTGTATGCATAGGTGCATATGAAGATTGACCACAATCAACTTCAACATATATCTCAATAACATTTTGAAATCCCCAGTCAACAATTGCATCTACGACACATTCCACATCTTTATCATCACAGATATCGTTATTAATGTAATATATAGCATCCTTACCAATTGTACTCTCTACCCTGGCTATCATCTGATATATGCATTGGCTGCCTTGTAACCCCAAATTTTGGTGAATTCTCCCCTTAAGCTCGTTTATGTAGTGCCTTGTTTGATTCTTATCATTTTTATTTTTCCTTCAAATTGAACACTATTGTGACCTTCAAAATGCCTCCCATCATGGTAGATCACTGTAATATACGTGTTTGAACTTGAGCTAATCTTTCACACGAAATTAGGACTAGGGTTCAAATTTTTTGGGGTTCGGGTTCATATTTTTCCAACAAAAAGGAATATGTAAATGCAGTGACAATGATTTTACAAGATTAAGGTTTTAGATATGGTGGGATGAAATAACCTCTTCATGAATTGGATTAGAGATGAGAAACGAGAGAGATTTTAATGTTAAAAATAGGTATAAATGAAATGAGACCGAGACATGTAGATATAGGGTTTCTGCCATTATTTAATCGATTAAGCCATAATGCTTAATCGATTAAATACCGGGTTAAACATTCACTGTGTATTTTTCACTGTTTAATCGATTAAGCCCATGATTTAATCGATTAAACAAGGGCATATAGATGTAATGTTTTGGATGAGGGGCAAAATAATTATTTTTTAATTGATGAGGGGCAAAAAGGGTAAAAAGCCAATATTTTTAAAATAATAATAAAAATTTAATTTTAAAAAATAATTAATAATATCAAATGAATGATTAATCAAAAATAAAAAAATAAAATATTGAATAACTTTTGATCAAATTTAAAATTTGTTATTAATTTAACAAATTTAAATGTAATAAAGCATACTTTTATTTTATTCTTATTTTATCCTATCTATAACAATCTATTTTTTTTTTATACCTGTTTGGATCCTCTTATTTTTAAGCTAGAAGCTACTTATAAGCTAAAGCTAAAAAAAATAGCTTAAAAAAAGAAGTTAAAAGCTGTTTGGAAATTACATAAAAAATTTAGCTTAAAAATTAGTTAAAAGCACATATTTCAAGAAAATTATTTCTATCTCTATCTTTATCCCTCTTCATTTTAAAAAAAAGCACACAATTCAAGAAAAACAGATAAGAGCTTAAAAAAAACTCCTCCTAGGAGCTTTTAATTTTCAACTTTTTTCTTCAATATAAAAAAAGAGCTTTTCGTTATAAGAGCTTTTTTCAAAACCTCTTTGGCCTAGCTTATACTTATAAGTAGCTTCTAGCTTAAAAATAAGAGGATCCAAACAGGCACCTATTCTAATTATATATTTGAGGTGAATTTTCTTGGACTCTACCAAGAATGTGTTGTACAACTGATGTACACCCATTGCCTTGTAACAATCTAATTTTACTTCTCTGTTTTTTTGTTTTTTTTTCACTTTCCCTCAATTTATGAGTCACCACTCACCACAATTCTCCAAACACTTCAAAAACCCAAAACCCTAAAACCAAAAAAACAAAAAACTAAATTCAAAAATCTCTTTCTCACACACAGACGCAGAGGGTGAGAGTGTGAAGCGATGGATATGCAACAGAGCGACTTCGATCGCCTCTTGTTCTTCGAGCATGCTCGTAAGACTGCAGAAGTTGAATACGCCAATAACCCTCTCGATGCTGATGTTCGTATTTTTTTTCTTTTTCTTTTTTCTCATTTCTAGATTTTTCGTTTCATTGAAACTTCGAAAAATTTCGGATTTTCTTTCGAAGGATCGGTTCGTTATCATTCCGTGGGTTATATTTAGATTATTGTCGCAATAAATGTGGTGTTTTTTATTTTACATTGATATGAACGAGTTGTTATGTTGAAAAATATTTCTGCAATTTTTAGAAGAAAAAATTATTCGTTTTATGGTGTAATCTCTGCAGAACTTGACAAGATGGGGAGGAGCTTTGTTAGAGTTGTCTCAGTTTCAGAGTTTTCCTGAATCAAAGAAGATAACCCAAGGTGCTAATTCTCTAAGCGGTAGTTTTTTTTAATATAAAAAGGGTTTTTTAATTAAATGATTGATTGATTTCTAGGTTTTATTTATTTATTTATTAAATGATTTCGCAGAAGGGGTAAAGGATGCTGATTGGACCATATAATATTGTGGTGGTTATTATTGAAGGTTATAATTTTGAACTTTCATTTGTGGATTTCTAACTTGATATGCAGATGCTATTTCAAAGCTGGAGGAGGCACTTGTGGTGAATCCCAAGAAGCATGATACTCTCTGGTGCCTGGGAAATGCTCACACTTCACAAGCGTTTTTAATTCCTGACCAGGAGGAGGCCAAAGTTTACTTTGATAAGGCAGCTGAATACTTTCAGCAAGCTGTTGATGAGGTACATTTTCAGTCCGGTGTCAATGATGGCCTCACCGGTGTATGGGAATTGGGAAGTATTTTACTTGTCAAAATAATTTGTAATGAAGTAATTTTTGTTTTATGTAGGATCCTTCTAATGAGCTTTACTGCAAATCGTTGGAGGTGGCTGCTAAGGTATGTTTTGTATTGTAATGGTTTTCTATCATACTATCGTACTATTTTGATTGCACCTTTTCATCTATCGTACTATTTTTGTTTTATGTAGGATCCTTCTAATGAGCTATTTTGTTCGGTTTTGTTTTCATTTGCTTTTTCTTCTTCTGTGTGTCTTGGTTGAGGAAACTAAGAGATTTTTGGATTTTCAATTTTTTCTTGTGACTTATCTTTTTAATCTGAATGCTTGATATTATGTTTATAGTGTATCTATAACACTCAATGGAACCCTAATTTTTTTTTGCTGTAGTTTGTAAAATGATTCTGAATTCTGATATATGCAGTTATGTAAGAAAGTATGGACTGTGGCATGACTCGTGGACTATGGATGCCACCATGGTAGTCAGAATTGCATGAATTACAATTCAATTCATGCTATTCGATCTGTTTAAATAAAGTGGATGGAATGTATCTCGGTCTACCTACCTGTTACCAACCTTGGAATATTTTTAAAACTTGCTTTTAGGGAAGGAATTGTTTTTCATTAAAGACATTCTCAAAAAGCTGCTGGAAAAAAAAAGTAACGGCGTTTCTCCAAAATAAGCTAATCCAAACATAATTCATTTTTCTTCACCCCTAACAATATAAAACACTTCTTAAAGAGAAGGCCTAGAATTTGGACCCGAATAGGGTCACATACATAGAGTTGACACTTCATAAAGAGTAGGCTTAGAATTTGGACCCAAATAGGGTCATACATAGAGTTGAGCCCAAAGAGAAACTCAAAGATTCGGTCCTATTCAACAGAGGCTGCCAAGGTGGCAGCATCACAATTACAGTTCATTTTTAAGCTTTGGTACTGATACATAGGCAATGTAGAATGCCTTTGTAACAGAAAGATGATCCTATTTGCTAGAAGAGATCCAGTTCTTTAATTCGAAGCATGTGCAACACCTTGCTTCATGGAGTATATCTCTCGAAAAACCTCATGCAATATTGACTTGCCTCTAGAGTCAGAGTGCCACAATCAAGTCATAATAAGATAGTCTTGATCATCCTATTCCTTGAACTTGGGATTTGTCTTAGCTAGGACAGGTTTTTCAATATGATCCACCTTACGACACTCTGTAAGGGTAGTCCGAACAACTTGGTATCACTACAAATAATTTTTCCCAATGAGGCGAAAAGAATGATGCAGAACTGGGAGATCATTAGGGTTTGGGGGTGTGGTTATGATGGTTGCTGAACAGAGTGCAAGTAGTCATTGAAAAGGACACAAAAAGGAGTGGGAGTCACCACTTGAATCACTAGAGGTCCCAAACAATGGGCAATGAACAGATCCAAGCAAAGGAGGCCTAGACGGCAATGGACAAGGCTGACCAGAGGCAGACGGAGTTGTCACGTGCTGGCTGGAGGGTGGTTCCTGAATTTCACTCGCCAAAAAGGATGGAGCTGTCACACTCTCATACCAACTTCAAATATGGGAAATATTGAATGTTATTTCGCGATTTGTCTTGTACAATGAGCTACAATATAGAAAGCCAATCGGGAGTAAACCTTAATAGTTACTTTTCTAATTGAAGGCTTAGGCTAAATATAGGGAAATAATTTGGAGCAATCAAACCTATAATAAGGGAAACTAGTCCACGTAATACAAAGGGAAATAAATCAGAAATAATTACCACATATGTACACCAATACTTACAAGTTACAATAATTTATATTTTAGTTTGTTAATTGTACGAGTTATTTGACTTTGAAATGCTAATATCTAGATGTTAGTTACCACGGTTACAAATCCCGGGTCACTGTGAATTCAAATGTCTTCTTTGTAATTTTGAATCATCAGATTCATGATCAATAATAAAAAAGGATGAAGTATATTTTTTACGTAATATGTGAAGGGTAGTTATAGAATTTGACAAAATTGCAGAGAAAAAGGTCAGAAGAAAGGAGGGAGAGACAGAGGAGATAATGAAAGAAAGGTTGGAAGAAGATAATTGCTTAATTTGTTGCCTATTCCATACAGCATTGTGACCTTTATAGCAAGGATTTTAAATACTGATGTATGATCCTTGTTCCTTGACATATTTAATGAATCAATTGATTAATCATATACATAGTAGTCAATAGCGGCGCAATAGCGGTCGTTGCGGCCGCATTTGCTGCCAAATCTAGCCGCAACAGTGCCTTTTTATGGATTTAACCCTAACCCACTCTCCTTTTCTGCCTCTCTGTTGTGTGTCTCTTTTCTGCCTCTTATGCTCTCTTTATCGCGCTCGTTTCTTCCCTTTACTTCTCTCTTATAGTATTGAAGTTCAATGCGGAAGCCATGAACAAAGAAGCAAAGCTTTGAGTGAGAGAGAGAGAGAGAGCAGATAATAACGGAGAAAAGGAGAAAAAGTGAGAAAAATAGTAATAGAGAGAGAGAGAACAGATGAAGGAGAAAAGGAGAAATTGTGAGAGAGAACGGATGAAAGAGAAAAAAGAGAGAAAGTGAGAAAGAAAGAGATTTTGATCTATTTTCATTCAAAGAAAAGAAAAGTACATTAGTCAGAAAAGTGATTCACAAGTCACGGTAACCAAGTAATCTGGTTACAGTAACAGAGGGTAAAACTATTTCTGTATCCCCAAAAAAAAAAGAATGAATCATTAAAAGGTAACTAAGGTAAAGCAGTAAAGTATTATTTATATTTTTTTAGGTGTTATTATTTTTTTAATAATTTATTATGTTACATATATATATATACATATATATATGCATATATATATATATATAAAATTTATTTTTTTAATATATAGCGGTTTTGAGGGTTGGCCGCATCAGGCCGCAATCCGCATTTGATAACTATGATCATATATAAACATTGTGATTGATTGAGAAATATTTTTTTACTGGAATTGTAATATAACATGTTTACCCTGTTATTAAACTGATTTCTTTTTGTGGCCTTGCAATGGATCAAGGATTGGGGTTTATTGATATGTTTCACAAAGAAATTAGGCTATTCTTTCGAGCTGATCTGTTCCTTTTTGTTTTTCTTTCTGCTTTCTGTGCTTTGGTGTTTTTGGAGGGTACCTTATTCTTCCCCCTGTGCTCTCTTTCTTGCTAATATAATGTTCCCTTTTGATTAAAGAAAATGTTCACGACTGGCTACTAGACCAATTCAATTACTAACACCCTTTTCTTAAGGCTCCTGAGCTGCATGTAGAAATCCATAAGCATGGATTTGGTCAGCAGCAGCAGCAGTTGACAGGGACAGCTGGAACTTCTACTTCTTCGGGTACAAAGGTAATACTTTAAAGTTTCCCTCTGTCTTTACATTGCATTGTTTCGTATCAGGTTTTTTCAGTTACTGCAATTGTATAAAAAAAAAATTCAACTTTATGCACCCGTGGTATATATTTTAAGTTTCTAATGTCGTGGACACATTCAAGGAGTGTTCCTGCAGTGAGATAAAGCAGTTTGTTGACTGGAATTTATTGTGCCTTTTTATTGAAAATTATTTTTTTTAAATGTTCATTTTTTTCCTGCAATAAATTCATGCTTTATTGTGATGAATGAGGCAACTTGGGAGTTTGGGACACAAATGTTATAAGATGGGCTCATAGGTTCTAGCATGACTGCACCAAAATGACTTTGCATAGATCTTGACTATCTAACTAGTGTATCTGTGGGTTTGACATAGATTGCCTTAATGTCTTGGTGAATTTTCCCTTTGAAGGGGATAGTATTTTTTTTTCTTTTAAAAAAAGAACTAATTTTTTGTCTAGTCAGCTGTTGAGATAAATGCTTCTGTTTTTGGTTGGATCTTGGACTGTTATATATTTCTGATACCTGCATAATTGGTAAGCATGTCTTCATTTGTGCTACAAAATAGGGAGATATGCTAATATAGAGATAGAGACTCTGATCTTCATATTTAAGTTGTGTTCATTTTTCACCTAATTTATTGTTTTATTTGGTTATTTTTCAGACTCAAAAGAAAAAGAAGAGCAGTGATCTGAAGTATGACATATTTGGATGGATAGTTCTGGCTGTGAGCATTGTCGTATGGGTAGGATTTGCAAAAACAAACCTGCCTCCACCCCCTCCACCACCTCCTCGATAAGTGAAAGCCATATGATTTGATTTGATGCCATTATAGATTGTTGAGAATTACATTTGATTTGGGCCAGTGCCCACTATTTATTTTTTGACAGTAGTAATGTTTTTCATGATGCAAACATTTACTTATCCATCACATGAAATTTTATCTCATGATAGCTGGGTTGAGCAGCTAAACATTTACTTATCCAGGCTTTGATCTTTGCAAGTATTGCAAAAACCTAAAGCATTGCCATCTAGTATTGAATATAATAAGAATTTGCCTTCATTTATGGCTTATTGAGCTTTATGCGGAGGGCAGTTCCAAATCTTCTACTGGGTTGCATGGAAGCGTTTTAAGTAGTTACATTCAGTCATATTAATCACTGTTTGTTAGAATTATTTAATTTTAAAAGGGACCATAGTTTTAAAGGTTTTTTTTAGGGATAAGATATTATACTTATCTTTTTTTCTTGTCTATCTTACTTATTTTCAATATTATTAGATTAGAATCTCACTTTTTCTCTCTCCTCTTGAGATTTTGATCCAATGGTAGGTAAGAAAAAAAGTAGGTAGAATAACTTATTCTTTTTGTTAAAAAAGTTTATTAAAATAGCCAAGTTTGAATATTTTAGCATGCTTTTTTATGGGAATAAAATTGTGATGATAACTAAAATTTTGGTTTTTAAGAATTTGAGTCCTGGCATGATCTTGTATTGTGTTCCTGTTCAAAATTGCCACGCTTATTATACCTGGTTTTTTTTTATTTAAAATCTGAATTATGCTTTGGGACAAAATAACGAGACAAGATTTTTTCTTAAATTATTGATTGAACCTTTTTATATTAGAAGCCAAATAAATACGCTATTATTAATATGGAATAATAGGTTCTCATGTTGCAGTTATCTTGCAAATTATATACTTTAGAGAATATATAATTATAATATTAGTTTTTTTTATACCCGTTATAATTATGTATTTCTTGAAGTATATCGTTATAATCTATGATGCACGGACACGGGACATGATACGACACGCTGACACGTTAATTCTAAAAAATGTCATATTTGGACACGTTGAGAAACGTTTTGATATTAAATAAATTTTTTAATATATATAATATAATTTACATTTAATACATATAGCGACTCATATATTAATCAAATATTCAAATTTTATAACGTAAATATTAAAAAAATAATAATAGAACATTCCAGGAGTGTAGAAAAATTTGAAGTGCATAAACAATTCAATTAGCAAGCCCAAATACAGCTTCAAGTTTACAAAATTGAATTTTTAATATTAAAAAATATAATAAAAAATTTAGGAAGAAGATAAGTACATTGAAAATTAAATTGCAGTAAAAAAAAATATTTTATGTTCTTTCTATATCTCACTCGTGTATGTGTAAAAAAATCTCATCTTTCCGTGACAAATTACTTGGGGCATCGTCTCAGCCTCATCTCAAGAAGAAATGGGCGGCGCCGCCCCAAGATTCCTCTTTCTCCTCACCACTCCCTTACCTCTTCTCCGCCACCACCACCACCGTAAGCTACTCTTCCTCTCTCCTTCCTTCTCCTACCATTTCCACTCTCTCTCTTCTTCTTTTTCTTCTTCTACCTCTTCCTCACCCTCTCTCCTCTTAAACTGAAACTGAAAGTCTCCCAACACCAATAAACACGTTCACACCCAATCTCCCTCCTCTCTCAGATAGCTCAGATTGAAGATGCGATGGCACTCTGATTGAAGATGACCGGCGACGACCGACGAAGAGAGTCCAGCGTCAACGAAAAAGAAAGGATGGGTTCTAGATTTTTTAAATTTTATTAAATTTTTTTTTTTTTAATTGTAATTTTATTTTATTTTTTAAAAAAAAATGTTAAAACATGTCCCAAAACGTGTCCAATTGCGTTGACCGCATGTCGGATTCGGTCAAACATGTTCCACTAGTCAACGTGTCTCAAAAAGTTGACCGCGTGTCGGATGCGTGTTCGAACGTGTCCAAACGTGTCCATGCCGGACACGTATTTTTTGCCAAAAATAACGTGTCCGTGTTTCAGAGGTTATAATGTTAAAAAAATTAAATATTATAATTATATACTTTCTGGAGTAAATGGTTTGGAGGAGAATTTTAAATTTATGCAACGAAAGAAAAAAGGGACCGGATTATTATTTGCCTTATAATTTATTTTTAACACATCACGAGTTTAATCTAGGTTGAATTCTGAATGTTGCTGGTCAAATTTTGGAAGGTGTTGATTGTAGTTGATGATGTAGTAGTGTTGATCCATCTATTGCTGTTGACATTACGAAATTTCCTCCTAGAACAATATAAATGTAAGGAGGATGGGTTAGTTACTTATTATGATACAAGTCAGGCATCTAAAGAGCGATATATCACCCTTTAAAAAAAAAAAAAATACACCGAAGTAAGAAACCATGCAATTTTAGTCTAGGCGTTTTCATGACTTACTAGGGAAAGAAAGAAATGTAATGAGATGTAGAATAAACTTTTGGTACGAAGTAGTTAAGAAAATTCATTTCTTCAATCTATTGGATGAAAAAAATATGAAAGAGGGGAAGAGGAAGAGTCACATTTGATTTCTTCAATTATGGGGAGAAATAGTACTGCAGCTGTATTGTCAGCATTAGTTTTTTTTCGGCATGTCCTTCACTCCTATCTTTAAATGTGGAACCTTATACACCTGACAGTAAGGTCTACAATATATGATTGTGAAAGTATGATTCTCGGAACAATAAAGCTAATATTCTACCAAATGGTGGTAGTTCAGTTGGCGCATGAGAGCTAAGCAGGTGAGGTGAAAGCATGTGTTCGAATCTCTCCAATACCACCTTTGGAAGGGGTTTAAAGCCTTAATCCTGGACCCGCTCCGAATCGGATTAGTTGCGAAGCAATGAACCGATTGGAATATTTCTAAAAAAAAATAAAGCTAATATTCTTCCTCCAGAAAAATATTTTTAGTACTACGGATATATCGAGTTTTAGATATATATGTCATTCATAATATAACACGTGTTTTATTTTTATTAAATTATTAATAAATAAATTATTTTAAAATTAGGTGAAAGAGTGATTTGATAAAAAAAATAAAACATATGTCATATTATAAGTGAAAGATATACCAAAAATTCAGTGTATCCATATCGCTAAAGAAATTTTTCTTCCAAGAGTGCTTCAGCAAATCCCCAACCCATTCTTTATTTTTTAAAATGACAAGTACATTACAATTCAAAATTTACACCGACAAATCATGAAAGGAGAGCAACAATAATGCAACTCAGCGCTAAAGATGGGTTCTTTGACCAATTGAGGTTTTTTGAGATTTTAATTTATCAATTTGGTATTTGGTTCACGATATTTATCAATAGGGGTCATTTAGTGACGCGAGGAGGACCTAGCGTCACTAAATGCCGCTACCATTCCCCCGCGTCACTGACATTCTTTTATTTTTATTTTTTATTTTTTCCAATTGAGTGACTCCTCTCCTCTCCTGAGGCACTCACAGGATTGTGCCATATGGCACAATCTCGTTAGTCTCGTTATCGTAAAACTTTGGAAAATCATAACTTTTGACTTGGTTATCTAAATCAGATGATTTTTTTTATTTCACATAACTTTTCGAGATCTACGTAATGACACCTCATTTGACATGTTTTATCTTTAACAAACATAGTTCAAATATGTAAAAAGGTGGAACTAGTGTTGCAAATTTGAACTATGTTAATGGAAGATAAAATATGTCAAATGGGGTGTTATTGCGTAGATCTCAAAAAGTTATGTGAAATAAAAAAATCATCTCATTTGGATACCCGAGTCAAAAGTTATGGCTTTCCAAAGTTTTACGATTACGGGGACTAACGAGATTGTGCCACTTGGCACAATCCTGTGAGTGCCCTAGGGGAGTGGGGCGTCACTCAATTGAAAAAAATAAAAAATAAATAAAAGAACGTGAGTGACCCGGGGGAGGGTAGCAGCACTCAGTGACGCTTGGTCTCTCTCGCGTCGCTAAATGACTCCCATTGGTAAATACCGTGAACCAAATAGATAAATTAAAGGGGTAACAACCCCAGATGGGTTAAAGAGCCCTAAAGATGGCCACCAACCAACCAACTTATATAAGAATTTTCCAATAAAAAATAATTAAATAAATAAAGAGAAACAAACAAAATAATAAAAGACAAATATAAACACATGCTCAACAAACAAGAATAAAATATGTAAATGCATACAACACCCACAAGTGAAAAGAACAATGGTGTCGAAAGAATTTACGGTTAAGAAAAATGTGTTTATCGACTGAGAAGAGAAAAAATTACAAAAAATAAAATAAATTCATAATATTTTATTTTATTAAAAAAGAACAATATAAATAACAAGGTATTATTTTATTAAAGGTAACAATATATTATTTTATTAAAAATAAAATAAAATATTATTTATTAAAAAATATAAGTCGGGGCTGGAGGCTTAGAGACCAGACCTGCTAAAATAAGCTTGTGACCTGATTTCTAAACAAGTCTTTTAATAAGTTTAGACCTGTGCTATTTTTTTTTATATATAACAAAAAATTTAAGTGGGGTTAGATACCGGTATCCCACTAGGGTCAGGGAAGACCCCTCAACCTCTTTAAAATGAGTCAAGCCAAAGACAAGTCAAATTGTAGGCTTATGACTAGGTGTGTTAACGAGCTGAGCCGAGCCGAGCTTTGGTCTTAACGGACCGAGCCTGTGTTCAAATGTGTCAGACTGGCCTTATCATGTTACCTGTTACGAATATAATATCAGCCCGTGGCTTAGCTCATTTATAAAAAATAAAAGCCTGGTTTAGCCTGTTAGCCTGTTTTAAAATAATAAGACAACAAAAATTTACCCAAACAAAATCTACAATCAACAACACTAGTAATTCCATAAATATTCATAAATTTAATGTATATCCAAATATCATAATATAAAATAAAATCATTCAAAAAGTCTGTTTAATTAATAAAATGGGATGAAATGAATTGAGAAGAGAGAGAGTTATCACAAGTAGTATAAAAATATAAAAAAATATATTAGGCAAGCGTGAGAGGCTTTAAGGCCGAGCTTTTGAATTGGAGCATGAGGCCTTTTTATTAAACGAGATTTTATACAAGTCCAAGCCTGAGTCCAACAATCAATTTTAGACATGTAAGCTCAGGCCTTCACGAGCCGAGCCAAAGGCCCCTGGCTCGTTTAGCACCCCTACTTATGACAAGTCGCATGTCTCATTTACACCCTTTGTCCTAAGCCTTCCATATAGGAGGCAACAAGAAAAGAAAAAAATAATTAAATTTTATTTAACAAAGGAAGATAATGGTCTTTAATTGTTTTTTTTTTTTTTTCATTTTTTCATATTTAGTCCCCTTTGCAATTCCTCCAATATATGGAGATTTTGAAGGAACTCTTCGGGTCCATTTTTTAAAAGTTTTGTTGTTGTGTTTTCTTACACTTTCATTCTTGACTTCTTTTAGACCAATTTTACCATCAACATGGTGCAATATAGAAACAAGATTCCCTGAACCCTATCTTTCCAATGTCATTATCTTATCTCAATATGAATTCCTTATGTCCAAATATGGGCTAAACATTGCAGATAGTTCAAGTTTAAGACAATATCACTCCTTCAGCTTCTAGGCCTATTTTGATCAACTAGAAATTCAATCCATCTTTGGGGCTCTTTATGAGAGTTGTAGAGCTCTCTTTAAGCTTTACGTTGGTGATGTCTGAGCTTGATACAAGTTCTATAGCTCCAAATATAAGCTAAACATTGGACACAAGTCTAGATCACTTGAGGCCCATATTTTGATCCATTAGACATTCAATTTAACTTTAGGGGGGCGTTTGGTACGCGGTAATTTTCAGGATTTTTGAAAAACTGAATTTTTCTAAATTTTTAATTTTTAGATATTATCGTAAACTGAATGTAAAAATCATATTTTTGAAAATTGAGATTCTGGACAAAAAAAATTTCTCTTCTACCAAAGGCTTTTCACGAGAGTTGTGGAGTTCCCTATTAGCTTTTTAATAATATAAAATTTATATTCATTATAGGTAAAGAACAGAAGTTATGCTTGAAATCAATATTGATTACCCAATTATTGTGAAGAATGCGATTAAGCATATCAACGTTAAGCTATTAAATGCATAAGGTATAAAAAAGCTAAATACGATGATTCTTTTTCTTTTTATATAAGAGAGTATTGAATACATAATGAGAGGGTATTGATATGGGCCCAATACACTTAAGCCCAATTTCCAGTCGACCTAGCATCCTAACAAGTGTTTTAAAATTTGGACCGATCATCGACTTGGTCGAAGCACTGGGTCATTGGGTCATTGGTTCAACTGGGTTCAACCGGATTTACTGTTCACATATTAAAAAAATATAAACATATTACTTATATTAAAAATTCACATATGAAAGCTATCAATGAGCTTCAAAAAATAAATTGGTTCTCAATAATAGCAAATATTATATACTTCTAAGCTTCTAGATCTAGACCATATTCTAATATTGGATTAAAATTGCAATGTAAGCTAAATGCACCTTTTGTGCTTTGACATAACACGGATATATTAAATCATAATAACAAATAGTAGGCATGAAATATACACTAAGGAGAAAGTTCCCACCATTGATATGAGACCATTAATGTTTATCCCCACTAAACTTATTAAGATCATTATCAGATGCAACTAAATTACATAAACAAATTGAACTAATCCAAAATACATTCTTATTTGCACCTTACTTATTAATTATATTTACCACAAAATATGAATATGATTTAATTTAAGAGTTCTCATCAACCAAAAAAAATTACCGAAAAAAAAAGAAAAAAAAAGAGGGTCAACCAATCTAACCCGAGTCGCCGGGTCTCGGCCGAGTCAACCGATCCAATCCGGGTCGACTGCGGAACCGGTCCAAATGACCACTCGGACCGGGGAACCCACCGAGTCACCGAGACCCAGGTCGACCCGGCCGGTCCGAGTCGATTTTTAAAACACTGATCCTAACACCACTCATTAGAGACCCAAATCCAACTGGCTCTATTGGCATAGCAGAAAATCAACTAGAAGCTTATGGAAACTCTACAACCTTTTCGGTAGACGAAGGAGAGGGAGAAAGATCAAGGCTTTATGTGGCTGGTGGAGAAGAACTAAACTTAGAAGAACTAGAAGAAATGAGGACCGTAGCTGAAGGGAGGCCTAAGAGGAATCGCAGAAGACCCAAGATGTTGGTTGAGGAATAGACACTGTAAGTGTTAGTGATGTAATCATACAATTCTAATGTATAGGTTAGTATACATACTGTATTTGAAGAGTATAATTCTGTTAGTTAATATTAGTTCTTGATATGAATTTTGAATGTGATTGTGACATGTAACTCCTTTGTAGTTAGAATCTAAAAGAGGGAAAATTTGTATAATGGGTAGGAAAAAGTTGAATAAAGAAATTATGTTTCTCTCCTCATCCTTGTAACTCCTTCTATGTTTCTCATATCTTTTCTTCTCCATGATAGAACCTAGTGTAGATTGAAAAACAAGTGAAGAAAATACTGGATTCCGGTTTCATCCGAGATAGCACCATCCCTTTTTCCACACCCGTTCTTTTAGTTAAAAAAAAGGATAATGCTTAGCGTTTTTGCATTGACTATAGAGCTTTAAATAATATCACTATTTGAGACAGATTTCCTATTCCCACTGTTGACGAATTAATGGATGAGTTAGGTAAAGCTCAAATATTTTCACAGCTGGATTTAAGAGCGGGCTACCATCAAATTCAGGTTCACCCCTTAGATATACACAAATCTGTATTTAGAACTCATCAAGGTCATTACGAATTCCTTGTAATGCCTTTTGGGCTCACAAATGCCTCATCCACATTTCAAGCTACTATGAACATCATCTTACAGTGTTTTCTTATAAAGTTTGTTTCTATTTTTTTTTTATGATATATTAATTTATAGCTAGTCCATGGAGCTTCATTTGGATCACTTGAAAATGGTGCTTACTACACTGAAGGAGAATTTGTTTTATGTAAAGAAAAGTAAATGCTCATTTGGCCAAAGAAGAGTGGAGTACTTAGGCCATGTGGTATTAGCAGAAAAAGTTAGTATAGACAGTACAAGATCCAAGCGATGTTGAACTGCCTAACTCCAAAAAATCTCAAACAACTGTGTGGGTTCTTGGGTCTCACAAGATACTATAGGAGGCTTCTTCCTATGTTAGAGAGCTTTATGCCATCACGAAAATAGTCAAGAAATGGAGACAATACTTTCTAGGAGAAAATTCCTTATAAAGACTGACCAGAAGAGTTTATGGGCCTTGATAGATCAGATGGTTCAAATCCCGGAACAACAATATTATCTAGCCAAATTATTAGGTATTTAATATTCAATAGTGTACAAGCCTGGAAAAGAGAATAGAATGGCAAACACACTTTCTAGATGTCCTAATGTTATGTCTCTTAGTGTAACACCTCGTATACATCCGGTTTGTTAACATCAGAATGATATTAAGTGCAGCTAATTAATCAAATAAATGTGGAAGCTAATCATCTTAATTCATAATTAAACTCATGTAAAAATGTGAATAAATTTTTTTCATTCTATATTAATTTATAACAGTTACTCCCATGTCAAGTTAATTTTATTTCACGTTACTTGCTCTTCCAATTATGTTATTTACTACTTACTTTCGCGCTTAATTACACACTAGGACATCCAATCCCATTTAAATTATTTATTTTAGCTACTATCATTTTCCTTAACATTTATTAAGGCACCACACTCCGTAGAGATAAATTTAAGCCTTCCATACTTAAATTTCATAAGGTCTACAAGCATTTCTTTTTAAACATTTATTTTTGCTTTTGGCCTAGAATATCTGGATATTCCATGACAGTAATGAAATGAAATATCTTTCTCCAGGTTGGGGGTTTAACATTCAACCCCTTGCCTCATATCACTTCATCTTGTACTTAGTTGTCCTTATCTAAGAGATACAACAAGTGTCAACTATGTATTTGTTTTACTTAAGTTATTTCATACCTTTTTTGGCATCTAAGTTATCATATCTTAAGGGATTCAAACAACGATTACATGCTTAAATTGTGACACCTAGCAATCCGTTGCTTAGGCCATCTCACATACACATTATATTACAAAATGACAACCAACATGATCAATACATCATTACATCCTATGATCAAAATGAATATAAATACATAAATCTCATAAACCTATACATTTTCATCTATATATGCACGCAGGCTCATCAAAATGGCATAGACACTCTTTATGCTCTTCACAAATACAAACATACATAATATGATGAATAATAATCATGTCCTGGATGAATATCAAATACAGCAATGCATGTCTCATGTCATGCTAGAATCTCTACGTCGGCCTCTTGCCTTGAGATGCATCAATATCAATAATCTCAGTACCTGAAGAATGTGTCCCAGAAGGGGTGAGATTTTGACAAATCTCAGTAAACTAGGGGTCCTCAAGGATTCCTCCGCCCCAAGTTCACTTACAGGTTTAATATAAGTGTAAAATAATAATATCAGTATATCAAATGAATGTATAATGTCGCATATATCCATGTCATGTGTGTATGCATCCTACTGGCTAGAGAAGAAAAGTTAGGCATTACACACGTCTACAACCTATAGTACAAGGAATCCACCTAGTACCACATATACGAGTTTACCATCTTGTATGTGGCCCGACATGCTCAGGGATTATCGTCTCGTGTGGAATACCTCACATTCATATACATATGGCAATGCATTATAACATATTCTAGTTCAACAATATATCCAATAATCGTATGGTAAAATGATATAATTTTCAGAAAACACACCATGCACACAAACCAACCCCCTATGAAGTTTGGTGGAACAAATAACAAATTAATCCGAGGACCGAGAGCTTACCTGTTAGAACAACATACTCCAATGTACTCTCAGTATCCAAAGGACCACAACCATAGGCCCTCACAAAATCACAACCTATTTCAAAGATATAAAGGCAATTAGAAATTATACTCATTTACGACATTCATTTCAATGTTGTCTTTTACCTAATCACACTTTACGTAGGGACACCAACTCAAGGTGGGAGAAATTAGACCAACTCCTTAGGGTCCCATACTTTTTATAACCTCACTCACTAATATAATGGAATTTACAAATCATTTCCTTGAAATCCATTCCAAAGAAACTACTCTAAGTGTGAATATGATAATAAACCTTGTTTACCATTTTTAAAATTTCAATTGCAACTCTTTACCAAAAACTCTAATATTTTAATATGTTAAACTATACGTCTTAGGCTTTCCAACGACATATTACATATCTTAATTGGAGTTGTATGACTCTGGTTATGTTTTTTGAAAAGTGACTGCTGTAAACTGAATTTCTAGCAATCAAGTCACAACTTCAAACTCAAACTTACATCAAATCACTCATCCAATGGCTAAGAAATTTTACAGGATTGTATCCTTATGTGTGAGCGTCATATAGGTTCAAACTTCACTAAATTTAGAGTTCTGTAGCTCGAGATATTAAATTTTTACTAAAATAGGTTTGTTGTTGTCGTTTTACTCGGGGAAATCAGTCAATTTACCCTGGTAAATAATTTTCGCATATAAGCACTGAGATTTACCTGGGAAAATAATCGACAGAACCTAGATTTCAACTAGAAACTCATTTTTTTGGAGTTAATCCAACAAGATTCCATTTTTAAGGTTTACAGAGATTCAAACTACCATTTTTATGCATGTTTAGGCTATTTGTCAACTAGTTTATCATGTTTTCATACTTTACATACTCAAAGGTCACTTTTTTCACAGCAAACACAAAATGGTTGTTTGGTTTATACCTTTGGGCTTTCAAAATAGGAAAAAGACCACTTCCCAAGCTTACATTCTACTCCCATCTACTGCCAAGTGATGTGCATGAATTTGAACCATATAAAGGTTGATTCTTTCTTGTCTCAAGGCTCCAACACTAAAGAAAAAGATAATCCAAGCTCTGAAGGATGAAGGAAATCCCTCTCACTACCTGGGGACAACAACTTGATCACTCAAGAACATTTCTTCTCTTTGAAGATGCTATCTTTCAAGTGTCTAAGAGGATTAAATGGGAGAGAGATGGAGAAAGGTGAAGACTTTGGTGAGTTTCATGGAGAAAGACTAAAGATTTCATGGAGAAGAAAGAATGGTAGCCATGGTGGAGAGGATGAAGGCTGCCTAGGGTTTAGAAATGTGAGAAAATGAGGTGCAATGTTAGAGAAATGTGATTTTAGTCACTTAAGTAGGTCCCACTAATCCTAATGTGTACTTAACCACTTAATCTACTCATTAACTCTTTTCTTAACTTAAATTAGGCATCTTGTATTATTTTTAGCTCACTAGCAATTAGAATAAAGATTATTAATTTATTTCTAAGTATTGAGTATTTTTCTATACCCGGTGTTTTTATCGCGATACCGCAGTATCAACATTTTTATACCGAAAATGACTAAATTTCAATAATTAATATTTTCGAATAATTATCAAACCTTAAATATTAAATTATTAAATATTTCTTAAACGCACAATTGATTTCTTTTAAGTTTCCGGATAATCTTGCAGGTACACCTTTTTACCGCGAAATACGCTGCATTTACACTTTTCCTCAATAAGTGATTTAATTTAAATAATTATAAATTCTCTCTAATTATTCTCTTTAAATTATGGAATAATTTTCTAAGATCATAGTTTATTATTAAATTATTAAAATTTCAAATTACCAAGGTGAATTCTTACACTAAGCATGGTTGCAGTAGTTCATTTTGATATCTTGGAATAAAAAAAGAGAATCTGCAGAACTCTTTTTTCCAACAGAAGTATCAGCAAGTGAGGGAGAATTATTCAATCCTGGAGATTCAGGATGAGCTGTTATTGAGGAAAGGAAAGTTACTACTAGATCCATTCTCTCCCATATTCCAACAGTATTGAAAAAATCAGTCCACTTTATCTAGTGGTCATGCGGGTGTTCAGAAAACTACATCAAGAATTACTGCCAGCTTCATTTTGTTAGGCTTAAAGAAGATGTTAAAGAGTTTGTGCGCTCTTGTGTGGTGTGCTAGCAAGTCAAGTACCCAACGAAGAGACCTGATGGTCTTTTGCAACAAATTCTAATTCCTACAAGAATTTGGGAAGATCTTTCATTACATTTTGTTATTTGCTTACCTATGTCATATGGCTATATTATAATCCTAAGTGGTGGATAGATTTTCAAAGCAAGCTCATTTTGGACCTCTACCTAAGAAATATAATGCTACCAAGGTAGCTTCATTTTCCAGTCAGATGATTTGCAATTTACATGGTTTTCCTATATCTTTAATCTCGGATAGAGATCCCATATTCATTAGTAAGTTTTGGATTGAGTTATTTAAACATAGTGGCACACAATTGAAACATACTACTGCCTATCACCTATAATCGGATGGCTAACTGAAGTGGTTAACAGAACCTTGAAGCAATATCTAAGGTGTTTTGTGGTTGATAATCCGAAGCAACGGTCCAATGTATTACATTGGGGCAAGTATTGTTACAATACTACATATCATAGTTCAGTGGGCATGTGTCCATTTAAAGCAGTATATGGACGTGACCCTCCTGCCATTCTGAACTATATCATTGCATCTGCCACAATGGAAGAAGTGGATAGGACCTTGGTTGATAGATAAGCAATTTTACAGCTGCTAAGAGATAACTTACTACGGCCATAAGACATCATGAAACAAAATGAAGATAAACACAGGAGAAATGTCTAATACAAGATTACAACCTTATAGGCAGACATCTATGGCTAATCGATTGTCCCATTTAAAATTTTGAAGAAAGTAGGAAAAGTTTCTTACAAGCTTGAATTACCACAACAAGCAAAAATTCACCACATGTTCCATGTCTCTAAGCTAAAGTCGTTCATAGGAGATTCTAGTATGGCTCAATTTCCCTTGCAAAAGTTTTTCAAGGAGGATTACAGGTATTGGTACCTAAGCAGCTGATGGATGCTTGTGTGGTACAAGAAGGGGATACTAAAATTAAACAAGTAAAGGTACTATGGGCTGGCTTATCACTAGAAAATGCTACATAGGAGTCTTGGCATGAGTTTTCATAGCAATTTCATCCTTCAACCTTGAGGACAAGGTTATTTTTAATGGGGAGGGTATTGATACGGGCCCAATACACTTAAGCCTAATTTTTAAGCCACCTAACAGCCCAACACCACTGATTAGTGACCCAAATCCATCTGGCTCTGTTGGCATAGCAAAAAATCAACTAGAAGCTGATGGAAACCCTACAACCTTTTCACTAGACGAAGGAGAGGGAGAAAGATCAAGGCTTCATGTGGATGGTGAAGAACTGAACTTAGAAGAACTAGAAGAAAAGAGGACCATAGCTGAAGGGAGGCCTAAGAGGAATTGCAGAAGACCCAAGAGGTTGGTGAAGGAATAAACACTGTAAGTGTTAGTGATGTGATCATATGATTCTAATGTACAGGTTATAATACATATTGTATTTGAAGAGTATGATTCTGTTAGTTAGTATTAGTCATTGATATGAATTTTGAATGTGATTATAACATGTAACTCCCTTGTAGTTAGATATAAAAGTGGGGAAATCTGTGTAATGGGTAGGAAAAAGTTGAATAAAGAAATTATGTTTCTCTCCTAATCCTTATAACTCCTTCTCTATTTCTTATCTCTTTCCTTCTCCACGATAGAACCTAGTTCTATCATAGACTAATTATAGTGGCTTAATATGATGATTCTTTAGTATATGAAAATCATGTTTATCAAGGGTAATTATGTCAATCCCACACAGTTGTTTAAGAATCCATCTTGGTAATTATGTCAATAGTCTCTTATTCCATTAAGTTAAGTAAATATATGGCATTCATTTCGAGCTTGTAATGGCTAAAAACAAGAAATTATCAATTAAGCTCATAAGGGTTAATTAAGGAAACATGCAATGTTGGTTATTTGGCTAAATTGGTTATTTCAAATTTCAAAGAAAAATGCTTTAATCGTGTTCGTGCATATATATGAAAATGTAGCAATCCATTCATCAAAGTGTCAAAATCTCACCAAGATATAGTTTTTTTCGTATTCAAACTACCAATTCAACTTTCATTGCCAAACTTATTTAGTTTTAAGATGAAAGACAATGTATTTATTCATGTTATGAATCTTTACTCTCAATTGAGTTCTACTCACAACTTTCACGTGTCAAAAATCCTTTGAAGATTATCTCAAGCACACAATTTTTTAGTTTTTTTTTTAAGAATTAAAGCCATTACTAACATTATTAAGATCAAGAGTTAAGAATAACTTTTTACTCTATTATCCCACACATGTAATGAAGCTGATAGTTTTTGTTTTAGACCAGCCACATAGGCTTAGTTTGTTGGATTGGCTACTAAGTCTCATATAAGGGTACATATTCATGCATTCCTAAAGTGAGATAAATGTTGACTCACCACATTGAATCTCACTCACACATCTTATGCCTAGGTGAGGATGCTTGCCTCACATCTAGTTGGACCCATAAGAGTATAAAACATTTATGACTCCCTACTCACTCACCTTCTTAGCCTATATATAGCCCTCTTATGCCATTGAAAAGCTACCTTTCGCACACCAATTCACTCTGTTACTATGCTGCAAAAATACAAAGCCATCGTAACCAACACTTCTCCTTGATTCTCAACCTTTGCATGAGAAACACCTAAAGCTAAGATTCATATCTCTTTCTTATTAAATCATTGTTACATTAACATATTACACCCCTAAAGGAAATCATACTTATTTCCACCATTCAATCATTTTAATTTTACTAATAATTTCCCCTTCAAAATAAATAGGTTAACAAAATTAAAACACCATAAAAACTTATGAATAAATCATAAAATAAGGAAATTTATAATCAAAGGGAGCAATATCTAGCTCTCCCTTCTTAGTCTATTTGCCTTATTAATGGATTAGGTTCATGTATAAATGCTTCATAGTTGATCAACTAATCAACATTTGTAGCACATATTATAAAATGGCAAGTCGCTTAACGATGAATCTTTATTCCTTATCATAATGAAAAAGAAAGTCATTAATGAGTGTTTCAGACAAAATTTTGGTATTCACGTTATAAATAACAAATTAGTTTAAATTTTTTGTGAAATAAAATAAGGGATAGATTATACTCACTACCATATTAATTTTACTACTCTGTCTCTTACTACCACTTTGTAACCGTTAAATAAGATTAAATCCAACGCCTGTCAATTGATCAAATTCTCTCTCTCTCTCTCTCTCATCTTTTTTCCCATTCAATGTTTTCAATCACCCTCGTTTCTAGCAGCGCAACAAGCAAAGAGAAAATTGGGGCTAGGATTTAAAAATAAAATGAGGAAAGTTGGTTGAATATAAACATGACTACAGCATCATCGGAAGACGAAGAAGAAGAGAATTCATATTTTAGATGACCTGAAGAAGAAAAAACATGAAAGATGGGAGGCAGCAAAACATAGAAAATTTTGCTGTGCATCCAAAGACGAAAATTTTGAGAAGTATAACATTTATTTTGCTAACAATAGGGTGTTCCAAAACGAAAAAAAAAGGATTTTCAAAATTTCTAATTATAGTTAAGATCTCCATGAGAACTCATCATAATTCATTAAAAGTGAGATCAACTCCATCAAAACCAATAAGATCATCCTCACACCTAGGAATATAGGCTTGCAATTGAGACTTTTTGGTGTGCATGACAACCATTATGTTCCCTAGCACTATATCTGAAAAGAAACAATTCTTTCCTATTTATGTCCCTTGGAACAGTTTCTGAGAAAAAAATGTGTTTGATAACATGTTTTATTTTTATAACGAAAATGAGAATTGCATTTGATAACATAACAAATAACATAATGAAATATAATTCCTGTTAAGCATTATTTTTTTTCAAATTACACTTTCTTTTCGATATAGTGTGGTGGTGGCGGTGGCAGTGGCGTCGTCGTGGTGGTAATAGTGGCGGGGGCGGTAGTGGTGGTGACGGTAGTGGCGGCGGCATCCGTTACATGGACACACTTTTTTTTTTTGAAATTTACGTGTCCGACACGCTCGGACACGCGTCTGACACGTGGTCAACATTTGAGGACACGCGGTCAATTCTCCGACACGTTCCGACACACTGTCAACATTTGGGGACACGCTCGGACACGTTTTTTTATTTTTTTATTTTTTTAAATCTTAATTTTTTTTGTTAACTAAATATAAAAGAAATAATTCATAAATTAATTTTTTTTCTGTTATAAAATTTGACATTAAAAATTAACAACTACGAAAAATTATTTATATTTATATTTATGTTATGAAATTTAAATATTTAATTGGTTATATGACTTATTATGGACTCTTATATGTATTAAATATAAATCATATTATATATATTAAAAAATTTATTTAATATCAAAATGTGTCCATCGTGTCCAAATATGACATTTTTTAGAATTAACGTGTCGGTGTGTCGTGTCGTGTCCCGTGTCCGTGTCCGTGCATCATAGGCGGCGACAATGGTGGTGGCGGCGGCGACGATGGCGATAGTGGTGGTGGTGGTGGTAATGATATTGTGGTGGTGGAGACAATAGTGGCTATGACGATGGTGGTGGTAGTTGGTGGCGGTGGTGATGGTGACAGCAGTGGCTGCGATGATGGTGGTGGTGGTTGGTGGTGGTGGCGGCATGGTGGTGGTGACGACAGTGGTTGCAGCAATAATGACAGTGGTAATGGTGGTGGCATGGTGGTGGTATGGTGGTGGTGGAGATGTGGCGATGGATGGAGGTGGTGGTGATGGTGGAATCGTGGTGGTGGTGAAAACAACATTGGTGGTACGATGATGACAACGGCGACAATGGTAGTGGTGGTCGTGTTGGGATGGTGGTGATGATGATAATGGTAGTGGTGGAGAGTAATTGAGAGAGAAAAGTGTTTCTTATTTTGTGCTCGGGAACAAAAAAAATAGAATTTTTTTAATTCTTTTTTGATTCCCCAGCGCAAAAATTAAATCGGTTCATACCGGAAACAAAAAAATAAACTGATTTTACTAAACGAGTTTCCTATATATTTTTGTTACATTGAACAGAAATTAAAAAAGATCTGATTCCGAGAACGTTGTCATGCACACCCTTTTGCAATAAATTATTCAAGGGAAGTTTTTTTTTTTTTTAATTTAGTTGTATTGGACATCTTCGTGATGCTCGTTATTTCTCGTAAAACATGATCGAAAACAATGAATGAGAAAGAAGGTGAGATAGACAAAATTTGGTTCAATTTACAGCAGCTGGATTTAATCTAATCTATCGGTTAAAAAATTATAGTAAACATAATAAAATTAAAATGGTAGTAAGTAAAAACGTTTCATAAAATAAATAGCAACATAATTATGCATAATATGTAAATTAAACCGTATATAGTTATATGAATATGGTTTAATCTAATTTTAAAAATAAAAAAGCAAAAGTCAAACCAAGATGATGATTTTTCTGAAAAAATTACTCAAATTAATCATTAAAATTATAAAGTACATCAAATTCGTCTCTCAAATTTTGTAAAAAAGAGTAAAGTTCTTTTTGGGTTCCTAACAAAAAATACGGTCCTACTTTCGTCTCTTACAAAAAATATATATATCAATATTAGTCCTTTTTTATGGACTAAATTGGGTCTTCATTGAATTTATGAGAGACCACATTTTCAAAGAACTGAAATTGTAGAGGAACCAAAAGTTGACTTTTTCTTTTGTAAAGAACGAAAGTGGATACCGTATTTTTTGTTAGGGATACAAAATGGGCTTTACTCCTTAAAAAATTATCAAATTAATATCTAAATATACATTAGGAACAAAATCAATATTATTTTAAACATGAAGGAATTAAATTAATTTGTAAAACTTAAAGAAATTATTTTAGTGCGTGTTAGGAGCAGCTTATTTTGATATGAGCGTTAGGGGGGTAAATGTACCAGGTTAGGTCTGACTTTGTCTTTGATAAGCTAAGCTTATTTAAAATATTTATAGTTTTATATTGGCCTATTAGCCTATTAAAGTCTTGATTTATTAGTCTAGCTTAGCCTATTCAACATCAACATCAACATCACCTTTATCCTAAATTAATTGGGGTCGGTGGTAGATGAATCCACATGAAAGATACAAAACAGTTGAAAAAATAAAATAAAAATAAAATAAAATAAAATAAAATAAAATAAAATAAAATAAAATAAAATAAAATAAAATAAAATATATATGTATATAGATATGTATATATAAATAAAGTAAAAGTAAAAAAGAAAGGGAAAAAAAGAAGTGGGGGAGATGAAGGGGAAAAAGACTAAAAAAGGACCATCTGGAACATAGGAATAACAACGGGTCTAACCCTCCACCATATTTATAGCTTTTCTCCATTCTGTTCTAAGACAGACCGTCCACCAATCTATATCCCACTCCATTAAATCTTGTTTTACCACCTTCCCCCAAGTAAGTTTCGGCTTACCTCTGCCTCTTTTTGTGTTGAGCTCTTGGTAACAAACTTCTGTTCTTACATGAGCATCCAGGTGCCTTCTCATCACGTGCCCAAATCACCTCAATCTATGTTCTCTCATCTTCTCGTCTACTGGTACTACTCCGACCTTTCGTCGAATATCTTCATTTCTTATCTTATCCATCATTGTGTAACCACACATCCACCTTAACATCCTCATCTCTGCGACTCCCATCTTATGCTCATGTTGCCTATGTGCTGGCCAGCATTCCGCGCCATATAGCATTACCGATGTTACTGCCGTTTTATAGAATTTTCCTTTTAACTTAAGAGGGATTTTGCGGTCACACAAAAACCCTGATGCACTGCGCCATTTCATCCACCCTGCTCTGATTCTGTGATATTATTAAAAAAAATAAAAAAGCTAGTTTGCAGACTTTTAGGCCAAGTTTTTTAAAATAGGTGTATGCCCTAATTTTTAAATATAAATTTTTAAAAATTTAAATCTGCTATATTTAAAAAATAGAGTAGGTCAAGTCAGGCCATACTGTAACTCCTAATAGGCCGCTTGACCCATTTACACTTCTATACTGAGAGCTTTGGAAAAATAATTATTTTTTAATATTAAATATTTTGAAATGTACAATTAATATCTCTTATATTTTTAAGAGTAAAGACCTAAATTGGTTCCTGACAAAAAAACTCGGTGTCCAAATTAGTCCCTCACAAAAATAAACTCGTTAGATAGTCCCCAACAAAGTGAAACAGGACCCACGTTAGTCCTTCTGTCAATCCAAAACTAACGGTGTCAATGACGGTGATGATGTGTCACGTTAAGTGACATGCTGGAGGCCACGTGGGTTGAGGAACGACGTCGTTTTGAGAGACTCATCCACGTTGGTCAGTATGGTCCCTAACAGTTTTAACAAAGGGGACCAGTATGGTCCCTAACATTTTTTTCGGGGTCTTTTTTAGTCCCTGCTAAAGTTTTGTTAACACCAGTGCCAACATTTGCTATTAACACACCAACAATGTCATTTCCCCTTGTACATGCTGATATTAGCCATGCATAACACAATCAACTTCTGCATAATTCACACCATGACAGTTTTAGTTTAGTCTTTATACATTGTTCCCATTCCTTTTTTTATCTCCATCGAGTTTATACAACATTTTGTGCCAATAAACATAACTTCAAATACATAAGCCATGCTACATATATTGCATGAACAACAATTCCTTACACCAGCAAATCTCAACATAACCATGGAGATAAAAAAGAACAATAAGTTATGGTCTATATAATGTTAATTATCGTTGAGAAATGAATGACTACTTTCTAGGGAAGGGAAGGGAACTCTCTGGAATTCCAAATTTAGTGTTTTGGCACTCTATATAATGTTGTCTCGCAATTCATCATTCATCATTAATCATTAATCATTGGTACGCCTTGTTAGTTATTTGTTTTGTCTCCAAATTTGTATGTTGTGAGCGTGTTGGGGCAGTTAAGAAGCCAGCGACAATGGTGGCCGGCATGGGAATGTCAATGATGGCGTGAAGCTCTGGTTACTTGGAGATGCATCCCGAAAGGAAAATCTCCTTTTCCAGAACTCTTACATCATCGGTATCACTTTTGCCGCCGGCATTGGTGGTCTTCTCTTCGGCTATGATACTGGTACATACCTAACCATCATTTCAATTTCTCTAATTTGAAATGCCATTAATTTGTGGTTGGTACGTTGTAAAATTCTCAGCTCATGTATATATATATGGTTCCATAAATGCAGGTGTGGCGTCAGGGGCCCTTCTGTATATTAAAGAGGATTTTGAAATCGTCAAGAATAGTAGCTTCCTTCATGTAACTATAGATCAGTTGCATGTTTTGGTTTGGCTAATAATTGTTTAACAGTTGCTGATATATATATATATATGCATGAATGGGAGCTTGCAGTATTCTAATGCTAATACCCTTACTTACGTTTGCATTGCAGGAATTAATTGTTGGCATGGCCTTGATTGGTGCAATTTTTGGTGCAGCCATTGGTGGTTGGATTAATGATTCTCTGGGACGCAAGTAGGGGTGTTAACGAGCCGAGCCGAGCCGAGCTTTGGTCTTAACGGGCCGAGCTTGTGTTCAAATGTGTCAGACTGACCTTAGCCTGTTACCTGTTACGAATAGAATATCATCTGTGGCCTGGCTCATTTACAAAAAATAAAAGCCTTGTTTAGCCTGTTTAAAAAAAAATAAGACAATAAAAATTTATCCAACTAAACAAAATATACAATCAACATCACTAGTAATTCCATAAATATTCATAAATTTAATGTATATCCAAATAACATAATATAAAACAAAATCATTTAAAAAGTCTGTTTAATTAATAAAATGGGATGAAATGAATTGAGAAGAGAGAGAGCTATCACAAGTAGTATAAAAAATAAAAAAATAAACAAAAAATAATATATTAGGCAAGCCTCAGAGGCTCTAAGGTCGAGCTTTTGAATTGGAGCCTGATGCCTTTTTATTAAACGAGCTTTTATACAAGTCCAAGACTGAGTCCAACAATAAATTTAGACATGTAAGCTCAGGCCTTCACGAGCCGAGCCAAAGGCCCCTGACTCGTTTAGCACCCCTAGACGCAAGACCACCATGGTGTATAAAGACTAAACTCGATGGAGATAAAAAAAGGAATGAGAACAATGTATAAAGACTAAACTAAGAATGTCATGGTGTGAATTATGCAGAAGTTGATTGTGTTATGTATGACTAATATCGACATGTACATGGGGAAATGCCATTGTTAGTGTGTTAATAACAAATGTTGGCACTGGTGTTAACAAAACTTTAGCAGGGACTAAAAAAGACCTCGATAAAAATGATATGGACCATACTGGTCCCCTTTGTTATAACTGTTAGGGACCATACTGACCAACGTGGATGAGTCTCTCAAAACGACGTCGTTCCTCAACCCACGTGGCCTCCAGCATGTCACTTAACGTGACACATCATCACCGTCATTGACTCCGTCAGTTTTGGATTAACATAAGGACTAACGTGGGTCCTGTTTCACTTTGTTGGGGACTATCTAACGAGTTTATTTTTGTGAGGGATTAATTTGGACACCAAATTTTTTATCAGGGACCAATTTGGATCTTTACTCTATTTTTAAAGTATTAATTTGAGACAACATTGAAAATAAAAAAATCATATCTTGTTTGAGAGCATTGGGGACCAATTTATAATATTGAGAAAAAAGAGAGTCATTACTGCAATTTCACTTTTCTTTCGCCTTACAGTCCCGCAGTTAACTCTTGAGCAAGCAAGGCCCTTTATATTTCTTCGCAGTTTAGAAAAAAGAAGAAGCAAGAGTCTTAGAAGTAAGAAGAAGGAGAAGAAGAAGAAGAAGCAAAATCAAGTACTCTAATCGAAAGCATGAGTAGCATTGGAACAGGTTACGATCTATCGGTCACTACTTTCTCCCCTGATGGCCGTGTTTTCCAGATCGAGTACGCTGCTAAAGCCGTCGACAATAGCGGGTACCATTTTCTTTATTCTCACTCCTTTTTGTTCATATGAGTTCGTCACAAAGTGCTGCCACACCATCAAGCATCGATTTTTAATACATCGTTTTGAAAATTTTTTTTTATGGGTTTTAGGTTTTTTTGAGAAATTGAATGATGGGTTTTAAATTTTTTTTTTCTTCTTGTAAATAACGATGGGGTTTAGTTTAATTTATATTTTTTTGAAGAAGTTGAATGATGGGTTTTTGAGATTTTTGTGTTTGTCAGTGATGTTAGATTTGGAACTTTGTTGCAGGACTGTTATTGGGATCAAATGCAAAGATGGGGTTGTGTTGGTAGGTTAATTCTGAAGATTTTGGTATCTGTTTATATATATATATATATTTTAATTTTATTGTTGTTATTTTTATGAGTTGATTTTGGTTTTAGGGCGTTGAGAAGCTTATTCCGTCGAAAATGATGCTACCGGGTTCCAATAGAAGAATACACTCTGTTCATCGGCACTCTGGGATGGTACTATGCCATTTACATTTGGTTTTGTTTTGCACATGTTGTTATTTTTCTTTTTGTTGCTTTTGCTATTTGTTTTAATTTTGTAACAACCACAAAGAGCCTACATAAAAGAGAGGTGACTGGGGTTGGGTTTGGTTACAAGCTTGACCACTAATAGCTAGTGTTGAAGTGGTGTGAGTAATGGAGGTTGGGGAGTGAAAGATAGTGAAGTATGAACACTGTACTTATAGAGATGATGTCCTCTATCTCTGGATGATCTATTGTATCAGTAGCATAATTGGAAGTAGAGTTTTATTGTTATTCATTTTATTATCTCTGATGTGTTGTTTCATGCCTTGGTAGGTCCTATGGGGTGAGCATAATGAATCTTAGATTAACACCCACATAAAATGCACGAGTGACCAAATTTGAATTTGAAACAGCAATTAAGGGTTTTTTTTGTGTGTTTTATTCATTGGAAGTGGATAATAGAAAAGTCATTGAAATCATGATGATAAAATATTGTTAAGGAGAAATTCTTGTGTGTACCTAGTGCAATGCTCTAAATCAGCCTGCATATTTTAACTAATTTAAGGCATTGCATTGGTGATACTTTTTTTACAATTAATTTTTTGTAAACTATAATGTCATGTGTCACATACTCACATTCTAGTTTCTTTGATGTTGTGAGCTTCTTCTGATGTATGCATGAATCTTCTCTCAATTTTAGGCTGTAGCAGGATTAGCAGCTGATGGAAGGCAAATTGTTGCCAGGGCCAAGTCTGAAGCAACTAACTATGACAGGTATACACACCATTCTCTTGCAACATCTACTTCTGAAGATGCCCTCCTCCATGTCTTTGGTTTTATCTAAATACAGCACATTCTTTTATTGTCTTTACTGACTCGATACTATCTCCATCTTTTTGATTGGATGGGCTACTGCTATAAAGTGTATATGGACTAACAGAAACCCTATAAAATAACTTAACCTTGGTTTGGTTTTGAAGTCAATAATAAGTTCCTGTAATTTTGCTGTATTTTCCACTAGAAAAGAAAAGTAGTAGCTAGAACACTTGACCAATTATTAGTTCAGGCGGACTAATTGAGACCCTGTATAAAAACGACTCAACTTTATTTTGATAGTTAGTGTTAGAATATTAGATATGATATGATTAGATATGATTGGATTCTGTCTTATCCGTAAATAGTCTGACTGTATTCTGACTGTATTAGGATTAGGTTTGGGCCTTACACTTAAGCCCATTAGGGTCTCTATATATTGTAATTCCCTGACACATATCAATACATAATGTATTCTTTTACATTTAACTTGCTCTCAGTTAGCATTATTATAAGTTCTTATTTTTGGTCATATCTACCACAAGAAAAAACATGATAGTTAGCAAATTTCATGAATTACTATTGTTTTCCTACCTCGGATTGAAATAGCTTAAGCAATCTTTTCTTGGATAAATAATAGATTTTATGACATGAAGCCATTAGCACCCATGTAGTTCCCAGTTCTGTTCTTCAACCTTACAAAAATATAGTAGGATATCCGCATTTACATTTCAGCTTGTCCAAAAATCCCGAAAAACAAATAAAATGTTGAAAGTATTCTGAGCAGTACTTCAGCTAAACAAGAGTTGATAAACACCTTTTTCTCCTAAAATAACATTTGAATTGTCTATTTTCCTTTGTAACCTTAGTTCAAACAAAGAAAATGGCAAATCATTTTAGGTTACTGTAAACCCCTATTAATTGAGTTAAGATTAGCATAATAGCATGAGCATCTAGAGAAACCAATTCCTGTGGCCTAAAAAATTTAAACTGCTTAGAGAGGAAAATCAGGATCCACAATTTCCCAGCAACGTGGCATTCCTAAAACTGATTACTACATAGTCTTCTAGATGTTCACAAAAAACACAATTCATAACAATTCACCTTATGTGTTAAACAGATATAATAAAAAATATTGATGTGCCTCCTCCCAAGGGCTTAAGCTTTTGGAAGAGTTGGTTGCGTGACATAGTATTAGAGCCTAATGACCAAGTAGTCTACAGTTCCATCCTCTCCGTTCCCATTCATCAAATAAAAAGTTGAATTTAAGCACAAGGTAACCAAAAACAAAAGAAATGAGGTTGTGCATTATCCATGCTTCGAACCTGGAAAGAAAGGGTCTCGAGTGAGTGGGCATGTTAAGAGATATAATAAAACTATTCACATGTGTTCTCTTAATGGCTTAAACTTTTAGGAGAGTTGGTTGTGACATTATGTTACTTGAATTTTTACTGACAGAAATCTGATTATACTGTTGTCCAAACTAAAAAAGAGACTTTTAATGGGGCATTACAATTAAACCTCCTAATAATAGCTCACTAATCTCAAACATCTGAATGATTGCTGATGTTTGGACCTGGATTTAAATGAAGCCCAGGATGGAAGCCTTACATATCATGATTGTCTTTTCATTACTTGGGCATCTAATGCTTAGTATTGATAGACATAATTCAATCAATGTGGGAAAGGTGGTGAAAAAGTGTTGAAACTTGTAAAAGCTGGTTTTGATGTGCATGCTAACTTTTTCGGTTAATTTCAGTTAGTAATCTGTGTAAAATTTAACTAGTTAAATATCCTTTTTATTATATAGTATTCATAAGGTGCTGCACGATGGTTGATGACCAAAGCATGGGACAATGTGTAATTAAGTCCGAGTCATTTAGCCCATGGTCATGATTTACAGAGTGTTCTGAGTTGTAGTTTTGACACACTATTTCGTATAAATTGAAGTATAAGGATCTCTTAATTTTAAGGTTTTATTAAATATTTGTGTTCAACTTTTGATAAGAAAGAATGTTTGTTCTGACTCATTTTTTTTCAGTGTGTATGGTGACCCAATTCCTGTTAAGGAGCTTGCTGATCGTGTGGCTAGCTATGTGCACCTTTGTACGCTATATTGGTGGCTCAGGTTTAATGATACTGACTGTCTTGTAGTCATTTTGAAGTTGTATTTTCCCATTTTCATATTAATAATGGACCTATAATGGTGCTGCAGACCTTTTGGATGTGGTGTCATACTAGGAGGTTATGACAGAGATGGACCACAGTTGTACATGGTTGAACCTTCCGGTGTTTCCTATGTGGGTCTTCTTTTTGTTATTCAATAGAACTTCCAGACCTTTTGATTGCTCGAAGCTATTAATATTCTTTTTTGGCAGTTCAATGTGCTGTTTTTCTACTGATTTGTTTGTTTTGGTATTTGTTGTAGAGGTATTTTGGTGCTGCAATTGGGAAGGGCAGGCAGGCTGCTAAAACGTAAGTGAATATATATTAAGGGGTTTGATTTTCTCATGTTGCATGAGAATTGGATTCTCATGTTGTGACTCAACTAGTGGTGGACCCCACATTTATTAAAAAATGAAAAAGAATAGCTTTGCACGCAAATCGAAGGGTCACAACATGAGAATTGAATTATCATGCGACATGAGAAATTGTTTTTCCATATATTAATTATAGTAAAGTAATTCTGTACTAAATCAAACAATTATATTTTTCGTTTTTACTGTCCTTGCTAGGGATGTTATCTTCTATTATTTGTATACTGGACCTTTTCTATATAATTTTTGTTTTCTATAAAATATTCCATGCCATCGAATAACTACTTTGCTGTTACATGGGAATTGGGATCTCGGTTTGTGAATTTGGAGAATAAGCTGCTGAAGCTTAAGCAAGATGCCAGTAGAACATCCTAGGAACTTCTCTTACTGAGTGTAGCTTTTAAATCTTTCCAGGAGCTTCTCTTACTGAGTGGAGCTTTTTTGTGGGATAATTATTAAACCAATTGATAATTTGTTATGACAAGTTTTTCCACTTGCTTATATTATTTGATATCTGCTTCTAATTGCTTGAAGTGAATGAACAAATTCAAGGAAGCACTAATGTTAGTTAGAATTCACTCCCTAATCATGTAGCCTATGTCTCCGATGCCTCCCTTGGATTCTTTGGTGTATTCCTTGTGCCATCTCTTTCCCTGGCACTGAAAATAGTTTATTATTAATGAAATTCAAAATACTTGTCATAAACCCAAACTTATCCTGGTTATTAGGTTGCATTGAAAAAATGGATTAGAGATATAGACCTGTTTTCATTATATGTGGCAAGTGGGGGTAGGTTTCAAGTGGTACTGGAAGTGTATGACTAGTATCTCCAATTGTCAAAATTTTTGGTAAAGTTTCGTTATTTATATTGCATTTTAGCTTTTACGCTTAACTTGCATTAGTCTTTTGGAATATGTTGGGTGATGCTTAATTCTTTTTGTTTGGTCAACAACATAGGGTGGCTCAGTGAATGAGGCTCCTGCCATTGTGGGGTCTAGGGAGGGAATAAAATAAAAATATATGAATTTGGTTTATGTGGGTGCACAAATGTGGTTGAGGTTTATTCTGTGTGCATACTTCTGCATTATATCCTTTTCTTTGTGGTAGTATGCTGTAAAATTGATTATATTTTGAGAAATATGAAAACACATATTGTGTCCCTCAGCAAGGGAAGCTTGAATATATTTTTGTTGCAACATTTTTGTTTATGGATGATTTGCTTTTCCCTTTTTTTACAAAAAAATAATTGCTACCATAGTGATTTCGTTCTTGTGCTGCATTGCATTAGTTTCCTGGATTGAACTTTTCATGTAATAACCTTAAAAATATTTCAATTAGTTTAATCTCATGGTCTGGTTCAAATGTGATTTTGAGGTACCAAACTTATGTTCATTATTTTTAAATTTTCTTTTTATTTTTTGGCAGAGAGATTGAAAAGTTAAAGCTTGCCGACATGACTTGCCGACAAGGAGTTATTGAAGTAGCCAAGATGTAAGTAGCATGATTATTGGTTATAGTATTTCTAGTTGCTGTGTTATTGGTTATACTATATTTGAATGCGTTGCTGTTTCTCTGTTATGTACCAATTGTTACAAATTGTGATCAGAGTATCAATGATAATAATGTTGGCTGCTGATTTTAAATCATCAGATAATGGAGGTAATAGGGTAAAAAAACCTCATATAATCGTTCTTTGTAACTTTTGATAGCAATACATGATAGAGGTAAAATATACTATTGAACAAGAGAAGGAATAGGAAGTTCTAGGTTCTGTAGTTTGCTTGCTTGTCCATATTAACTTAAAAATTGTGAAGTAACAAGAATAATTTTTTTATCCAAGATAAGAAATGATAAATCACTACCCATTAAACCCCGACTAGCAAGGGTAGGGGTGAGAGCAATCCTTGTACGTAGTCTTACTCTTGCGTATTTGCAAAGAGACTTTTCCGGATTCGAACCTGTGACCTTTCGGTCACAAGGAGTAGCTTTACCACTGATATAATATTTTTCCTAAAAGCTATTATGGTAATTAATCTTTTACAGTTACTGGAATACCAGGGGCCTGTTGGTGTTGAGATTTTAACTTTCTATTTGTATTTTAACTTGCAAGCTTATTTGATAAATGAATTCCCTTTTTTTCTCAGCAATTTTAGTTATCAGTATTTTATTGAATGGGTAGCCTTATATTGGGGCTTTTTACATCAAAAAGAGTAAATCTTTTGCCAAGACATGCTATTCATTAACTAAGTCAATTGCTTGATGTTAGTTGCTATCAACAATAACTTTTTGCATTTTTATGTGCCAAGCAGTATATATGGAGTTCATGATGAGGCAAAGGATAAAGACTTCGAACTAGAAATGAGCTGGGTGTGCGATGAATCAAACCGCCAACATGAAAAGGTAAGTCTGGGTGTGCTTTCAGTTACTTTTTTTATTTGAAGATGAGTTTTTCTTTCGGTTACTTTATAATAATGATGACTGGATGTGCTTCATTTGTAACTAGCTATGATTTGTTACTTTTGTTTTCTTATCTAGCAATTTCTTTTTCAAGTTCCAATTCCTGGCTGGTAGGAGGAAAAAAAAGAGTGAATAAAATTGTTTTTTGAGGGTAAAAAATTGCATTCCGATGTGTGGCAACCTTTATGAAACTTATCCATGGAATGTTTCTGGACCATAACTGTTTCGTCGGCATAATCTTTTCTAGCTCAGGAATTTCATAATCTAGCCTGTTTTTTGCACCTTTTGTTTGTTATGTTAACTACTATTTGCAATTTTGTCCTTCGTGCCAAGAGGAGCACACTGTACCTCTAGCACCATTGTCCATGAATCTAGATGCTCTCGTGACATGGTAAACATGTCAGCGCTTACAATTGAATATCTTCACATAAAATTTCCAGTCATGTCATAAGGTGCACAAAGCTTTTCGACTTGCGAGGATAGGGGTGAGAGTCGATTGTATGTAGTCTCACCCTTATATTTTTGCAAAGAGACTGTTTTCTAGACACTAAGTCGTGACCTTCCTTTCACAAGAGCAACATTACATTGCTCCAAAGCTTGCTCTCTAAGATGACCTAATTTTTTTTTTCAGTCATTGCCTTCTAAAATGACATTCAATTATAGTCTTCAATCATCACTCCCAAAAAGGCCATCTTTTAAAGTGTTGTTTTTATTATTATTATTATTATTATCGTTATTTAACTGGTTGCCACTTCTCTAATTAGCATTATTTCCATGCAATTACATTTTTTTTTGTTTAGTGTTGATCTATATGGTAGTGAATTAATCATGTATAGGTCCCAGATGAGCTTCTAGAAGCAGCTAAGGCAGCAGCCAAAGCAGCTCTTGAAGAAATGGATGCAGATTAACAAATTAAATACATTAATTCCAGAGATGTATTTCTATATAACTTCATAGTTGAGCATTTGGAACATCTATAGGAAAATGCAAAGGCTTCAATGGTTGGATTTTTGTATGCGTCTTCATGATTCAAATGCCCTTGTTGATTTTCTATTTCTAGGGAGAAATGTTTTGAGGTGCTTTAAATACTAATTGATTTGGTGTTGAATTCTTTGTCTGAGATTCTCTTTTATTTAACACATCATTTGTGTGCATT
Source organism: Gastrolobium bilobum (assembly GCF_033153095.1). Classification (NCBI taxonomy): domain Eukaryota; kingdom Viridiplantae; phylum Streptophyta; class Magnoliopsida; order Fabales; family Fabaceae; genus Gastrolobium; species Gastrolobium bilobum. Next base: position 24,585 of record NW_026897089.1, on the reverse strand, counting down.
CTCTTTTTGTATGCATAGTATTTAGAAGCATCAAGTTTTTAATGCATCATGTGAGGCAATTGTTTTTCAGGCAACTTTCTTTCCTTTTGATATATTTTGTTGAGGTGTCAACAAATTTACAATTACCTATTGAAGGGTTTATTATTAGATAAATCCTAATGTCACATGAAAATTTATGATTTTAGTCGAGAAAAAAAAATCTTGCAATTTTTTCAAGTCTTTTCCGATTTTTTTTTTTAACAATTGAGTTTGTCTTTTTTCAATTTTATTTTTCTCGTGTTTCATTTGCTGTCTGAATATCAAAATAAATACTAAAGAGAAGTGGTAGATGATGCAAGAGAATGCTTATGATACTCGAATCCCAGTTTTCACATTGTCATGAATTAATTTGGAAATTTATTTATTTAACGGAATAACAAAAAGGAAGAGTTTGATTTGGACGCTGCATCAAAATTTAAACGAAGAAAATAGTACTATTTAATTAATATTTTCATCCAAAATCAATTTTAACATAATTTTCAAAAAAAATGTGTCGTTTTAAATAATGTAAATTGTATCATTTTATAAATATAAAGAGGTGAGATTATACATCTGTGTCCATGAAAAGACACTTTTTCCACTAATTTTATTGTGAAATACTAAATATGTATTTAATGTCATTTTATAACCTTGCTTTTGATTGTTTGAAATGTGAGGTGTGCATGGATATTTCAAAGAAAAATGTTTGTTTATTACAAAAAAAGACATGTTTAAAAAATCAATAATAATTAAACGAGTTTTGTTTTAAAAAAAAATTCTCAGAAAGGATTATTTTAGTATTTTTCTCTAAAGTTAAAAAACGTAGTTTCTGAAGATAATTATAAAATATCATAAAAATTTATTTTTTTTAAAAAAACCTCAAACATATCTATAATTAACTTCTTTCGTTTAATTTTAATTTTTATAGGAAAATCTAAAGCACAAAGGAAACAATGAAGAAAAAGATATACATAAAAATAAATTAAAAAATGAAAAGATTCATAAAATTATTGGTAGAATGAGGGAGAGGTTAGAGGAGACTAACCCTCCCATCAAGTTAATATTATTTTTTTTAAAAAATTAATATATTTTAATAAATCAATATAACTACTATGTGTAATACTTAAAAATTATAATAAAAGTTTTATATTGATGACAAAAATAAATAAATCAAAAAAGAGGTATTTTGAAATACCTCATTTGATGTGCATTCTCCCCAAGGTACCGGCATTTGAACGCGCATCATTGTGAAATTGTTCTACAACAATTACCACTTCGACCACGAATGCCAGTGAGTACCTTTTGCACCATTTATTATAAATATATATAAAATAATCTAACGATGTTTATAGATTGCTGACGTAAGTCCACTTCTTTTAATGTCACATAATATATGAGGACGTCTTATTTATTAATTACGTAAGCAAATTTATTATGACATTTTAACTTGTCATTACAATAATGTACTACATGTTTCTTTTTAATATGATAGAGATACTAAGTTATTTTTCTTTAAAGGTAAAAAATGTCAGGTAACGAATGTGTAGTCCATGCATACACTTTTTTTTTCTCTCACTCCATTAGGGTTTCATCTTGAAACTAATATAAGTCGTTCATGGAAGATTTGAGTTTGATTGACCTTAAGAAAAGCGTCAAGTGCTCAAAGAAAGGTGAAGAGATTTCGTCTAGAACTACCAACTAAGAGGTAAACCTAGGTTCCCCTTTGGACGCACACCCAAAAATAAAATCAAAATCTTAGGTCAAAGCCATGTGTATGAAAAATTGGATTTATGGAGAGTGTCTGAATTGGGCATCAGGAATGGTAGATGAGGAAGCTAAACCCCCAGACCATATGAAAATGGAGGTGTCAGAATGAGGATTTCATACTATAGTGGAGGAAGATGGATCCGTTAACATCAAGTGCACCAAAAAGGCTAAAATGAGGATGAAGAAGTCATGGCAGAATGCCCTCATTGTGAAACTCCTGGGGAAGAAGGTTGGCGTAGGCTTCATGAAGAAGAAACTGGAGTCTTTTTGGGCAAAATCTGGGGACATTATGAATGCTAATATAGGGAATGACTTCTACTCTGTTAAGTTCGCGTACCTCAAAGACTTCTACTTGGCTATTATAGGAGGACCTTGGATCATTTTGGGCACTGTCTGGCTGTCTGTAAATGGGAACCATGTTTTGATCCAGAGAGAGCCAATATCCATAAACTTGCTGCTTGGATTCACCTACTAAGTATTCCTCAACAATTCTTTGAATTTCCTTTTATAAACTACCTTGGTAATGTTATAGGTAAAATTTTGAAAGTAGATACAATCACCTCTAATGGAGATAGAGGTAGATTTGCGAAGGTTTGTGTTGACTTAATCCTATCCAAATCCTTGAGAGGTGAATATTTATTAGAAGGTTATAAAAGGAAGATTGAGTATGAAGGTTTGTATCTCACTTTCCTTCATTGTGGCCATTGTGGGAATAACAAATTAACAATGAATCTTGCCGAAACTTGATTAAACAACATTTGGCCGTGACTACTAAAATAATTGAGAAGACTGTTGAAGCATCTTCACAATTGCTTTATATCCAAGAAGTGGGTCCTATGACGATTGTTTAGCGCAGAAAAAGCCCATGCCCCATAAATAGAACAAATATTAAACTGCAAACAAATCCTTTGGCACTGACCTGACTAATAAACAAGGTCCTCACACCCACAAGGAATGACAATTGGAAAGGAAAGAGAAAAATCATGACCCAAGTTCTTCTTAATCCTGAACCCTCCACCACTTTTTAATGAATTGCCTAATTTGAAATTGCAGGAGAGCAACTAAGAAGCCTTTTAAAATATCCTGAGAAATTTTACTAAGAATCATAAAAATGGTTTAACTACTATTTTGGATACTAGAATTAGTGGTGTCTCGGCACTTTGGGATGACTTTGAACTTTTTCTAGTCATTATTTGAGTTTAACAAGTTACTCTTTGGAATATTTTGTTAGAAAAAAATGACATTCAACTGTAGTCTTCAATCATCACTCCCAAAAGGGTCATCTTTCAAAATGTTTTATTATTATTATTATTATTTAACTGGTTGCCACTTCTCTAACTTAACATTGTTTGCATGGAATTATAGTTTTTTTTATATTGTTGATATATCTATATATATATATATATATATATATATATATATATATATATATATATATATATATAGGTAGGATCCTTTGACACCAGTGTCAAATTTGAAAATTTGACACCTCATCTGAGAGCCGTTAGATAAAAAAAGATCAACGATTCTGATTTGTAAGCATGTGACACCATTGATTTTTTGATCTAACGGCTCTCATATGAGGTGTCGAATTTCAAATTTGACACTGGTGTCAAAGGATCCTACCTCATATATATATATATATATATATATATATATATATATATATATATATGGTACTGAGTTAATCATGTATAGGCCCCAGATGAGCTTCTAGAAGAAGCTAAGGCAGCAGCCAAAGCAGCTCTTGAACAAATGGATGCAGATTAGCAAATTAAAAACATTAATTCCACAGATGTATTTGTATAACTTCATAGTTGAGCATTTGGAACATCTATAGGAAATGCAAAGGCTTCAATGGTTGGATTTTTGTATGCTTCTTCATGATTCAAATGCCCTAGTTGATTTTCTATTTCTAGGGAAAAATGTTTTGAGGTGTTTTAAATACTAATTGATTTGTTGTTGAATTATGTGTCTGAGATTCTCTTTTATTTAGCACATCATTTTGTGTGCATTCTTTTTTTGTATGCATAGTATTTAGAAGCATCAAGTTTTTAATGCATTATGTGAAGCAATTGTTTTTCACGGGACTTTCTTTCCTTTTGATCTATTTTGTTGAGGTGTCAACAAATTTACAATTACCTATTGAGGGTTACCTATTGAGGGTTTATTATCAGTCGAATCCTAATGTCATATGAAAATTTATGAATATCAAAAAATATATATATATATTAGACAATTGAGTTTGTCTTTTTTCTCTTTTATTTTTCTCGTGTTTCATTTGCTGTCTGAATATCAAAATAAATACTAAAGAGAAATGGTAGATAATGCAAGAGAATGCTTATGATACTCGAATCCCAGTTTTCACATTTTCATGAATTAATTTGGAAATTTATTTATTTAACGGAATAAAAAAAGGAAGAGTTTGATTTGGATGCTGCATAAAAATTTAATCAAAGAAAATAGCACTATTTAGTTAAGATTTTCATCCAAAATCAATTTTAACATATAATTTTAGAGAAAATTGTGTGTTATTTTAAATTATGTAAGTTGCGTCATTTCATAGATATAAAGAGGTAAGATCCATATTTTTAATTTTTGTCTTTATTCATTTTCAGTTGAATTTACACATGTTTGTGTCTATGAAATGACATATATTTTTTCCAAAAATTTTATTGTGAAATATTAAATGTGTTCAATATCTATTTTTTTTATCAAATATGTAAACCTTGCTCTTGATTATTTGAAATGTGAGGTCTGTTTGGATTTTTCAAAGAAAATTGTTTTTTTATTAGAAAAAAAGACATGTTTAAAATCAATAATAATTAAATTAATTTTTTTTTTCAAAAAAAAAACTTCTCAGAAAAGATTATTTTAGTATTTTTCTCTAAAGGTAAAAATTGTAGTTTCTGAAGATAAGTATAAAATATCATAATTTTTTTTTAAAAAAAAAAACTTCAAACATATCTATAATTAACTTCTTTCGATTAATTTTAATTTTTATAGAAAAATTTAAAACACAAAGGACACACTGAAGAAAAATATATACATAAAAATAAAATTAAAAAATGAAAACTTTCATAAAATTATTGGTAGAATGAGGGAGAGGTTAGAGGGGACTAGCCCTCCCTTCAAGTTAATATTATTTATTTTTAAAAATTAATATTTTATACTAATAAATCAATATAACTACTATGTGTAATACTTAAGAATTATAATAAAAGTTTTATATTGATGACAAAAAATAAAAATAAAAAAAGAGGTATTTTGAAATACCTCATTTAATATCATTCTCCTTTGGCACCGACAGTAGAACGTGCATCGTTGTGGAATTGTTCTACAACAATTACCACATAGACCACGAATGTCAGCGAGTACCATTTGCACCATTTATTATAAATAAAAAAAATCGAATGATGCTCATAGATTACTAACCTAGGTCCACTTCTTTTAATGTCACATAATGTAAGAAGATGTCTTATTTATTAGTCACGTAAGAAAAATTATTATTACACTTTAACTTGTCATTACAATAATGTACCACATGTTTCTTTTTAATATGATAGATATAGTAATTTTTTTTTCTTTAAAGGTAAAAAAGGTTAGGTAAGGAGTGTGTAATCCATGCATACACTTTTTTCCTCTCACTCCGTTAGGGTTTCATCTTGAAACTAATATAAGTCGTTCATGGAAGATTTGAGTTCTACCCTCCACGATGCTTCGATTGGCTTTAAGAAAAGCATCAAGCGCTCAAAGAAAGGTGAAGAGTTCTCGTCTAGAACTACCAATCGAAGGGTAAACCTAGGTTCCCCATTGGACGCACACCCAGAAATGAAATCGAAATCTTGGGCCAAAGTCATTTGTATGAAAACATTGGATTTATAGAGACAATCTGAATTAGGCATTAGGAATGGTAGATGAGGAAGCTAAACCTATAGAGCCTATGAAAAAGGAGGTGTCAGAATGAGGATTTCATACTATAGTGGAGGAAGATGGATCCGTTAACATCAAGTGCACCAAAAAGGCTAAAAAATGAGGACAAAGAAGTCATGGCAGAATGCCGTCATTGTGAAACTCCTAGGGAAGAAGGTTGGCGTAGGGTTCATGAAGAAGAAACTTGAGTCTTTTTGGCAAAATCTGGAGCCATTACGACTGCTAATATAGGTAATGATTTCTACTCTGTTAAGTTTGCGTACCTCAAAGACCTCAACTTGGCTATTATAGGAGGGTCTTGGATCATTTTGGGCACTACCTGGCTGTCCGCAAATGGGAACCATGTTTTGACCCAGAGAGAGCTTATATACACAAACTTGCTGCCTATATTCGCCTACTAAGTATTCCTCAAGAATTCTTTGAATTTCCTTTTCTAAACTACCTTGGTAATGTTATAGGTAAAATTTTGAAAGTAAATAAAACCACCTCTACCGAAGATAGAGGTAGATTTGTGAAGGTTTGTGTTGACTTAAACCTATTTAAACCCTTGAGAGGTGAATCTTTATTAGAAGGTTGTAAAAGGAAGATTGAGTATGAAGGTTTGTATCTCACTTTTCTTCATTGTGGCCCTTATAGGCGTAAGAATTAATCTTGCCAAAATTTGATTAAACAACAACATTTGGCCGTGACTACTAAAATAATTAAGAAGACTATTGAAGCGTCTTCACAATTGCTTCATATCCAAGAAGTGAGTCCTAAGATGATTGTTCAGCACAGAAAAAGCCCATGCCCCCAAAACAGAACAAAAACCAAACTGACAACAAATTCTTTGGCACTAACTTGACTAATAAAAAAAGGTCCTCACTCCACAAGGAATGCCAATTAGAAAGGAAAGAGAAAAATCATGACCCAGGTTCTTCTAAATCTTGTACCCTCAACCACTTTTTAATGAATTGTCTAATTTGAAATTGCAAGGGAGCAACTAAGAAGCCTTTTAAAATATCCTTGGAATTTTCACTAAAAATCATAAAAAAAGGTTTAACTGCTATTTTGGAGCCTAGAATTAGTGGTGTCTCGGCCCTCTGGGATGACTTAGAATTTTTTCTAGTCATTTGAGTTTAACAAGTTACTCTTTGAAATATTTGGTTAGCAAAAATGATATCCAACTGTAGTCTTGAATCATCACTCCCAAAAGGGTAATATTTCAAAATGTTGGTTTTATTATTATTATTATTATTATAATTTAACTAGTTGTCGCTTCTCTAACTTAGCATTGTTTGCATGGAATTATAATTTTTTTATAGTGTTGAAATATATGGTACTTAATTAATCATGTATAGGTCCCAGATGAGCTTCTGGAAGAAGCTAATGCAGCAGCCAAAGCAGCTCCTGAAGAAATGGATGTAGATTAGCATATTAAAAACAATAAATCCAAATATGTATTTTTATGACTTCATGGTTGAGCATTTGGAACATCTATAGGAAATGCAAAGGCTTCAATGGTTGGATTTTGTATGCTTCTTCACGATTGAATGCCCTTGTTGGTTTTCTATTTCTGGGGGGAATGTTTGCTTTAAATACTAATTGATTTGGTGTTGAATTCTGTCAGAGTTTCTCTTTTATGTAACACATCATTTGTCTGCATTCTCTTTTGCATGCATATTATTTGGAAGCATCAGATTTTTAATGCACTATGTTAAGTAATTGTTTTTCATGAAATTTTCTTTCGTTTTAACTTATTTTGTTAAGGTCTCAACAAATTTACAATCACCTTTTGGGGGTCTATTATCAATTGAATTCTAATGTCACATGAAAATTTATGATTTTACTTGAGAAAAAAAAAAATCTTGCAAATTTTCCTAAGTTTTTTCTGAATTTGAGTTTGTCTTTTTTCCCCCTCGTGTTTCATTTGCTGTCTGAGTTTGTCTTTCTCTGTTTTCTTGCTCATCATACCCGAATCCCAGTTTTCACATTTTCATGAAGTAACTTGGAAGTTCATTTATTTCACCAAAAAAAATAAATAGAAAATTTGATTTGGATGGTGCATCAAAATTTAAACAAAGAAAATAGAACTATTTAATTAAGATTTTCATCCAAAATCAATTTTAACATATAATTTTATTGTGAAATATTAAATACAAATTCAATATTTTATTTTAAAATTTTTTAAACCTTGCTCTTGATATACGCAAATTGTTACAAAGATAAATTGAACGAATATACGTTTTTCTGAATTTATTTAGCTTTTCTCTTTTCATGAAACGTGAACGTTGGAGATAGAAAAATAGGGTATGTTTGAATTTTTTTAAAGAAAATATCTTTTATTATTAAAAAAAGCATGTTTAAAAAGTTAATAATTTTGTAAAATAAAAGGGAACAAGAACATAGAAGGCATAGAGAGAAAATTAAAATTAGGACAAGGAGAAAGACAGATAAAAGCATGTTTAAAAAGTTAATAATGTTGTAAAATAAAAAGGAACAAGAACATAGAAAGAATAGAGAGAAAATTAGGACAAGGAGAGAGACAGTTAACTTTTCATTTTTTTTTTTTTTGATAACAACTTTTCATTTTTAATCTCTTTGTCTATTCTACATATCTTTATAAGCTCTTAATACATTGTAAGTTACAACCGAAAAAAATTAATAATTTGACGAGTTACAATTTGTAATAATGTCTCTGGGGGTTATGGACATCCACATAAATATATTATTTATAACAAATAATACTTAAATGAGTTTTGTTAAAAAAATTCTTGAAAAAGATTATTTTAGTAATTTTCTCAAAAGTTAATTAAAAATTGTAGTTTCTAAAATAAAATTTATAAAATATCATAATTTTTTTTAAAAAAAATCGAAGCATATCCATAATTAACTTCATTTAATTTTAATTCTTATCGGAAAACTTTAAGCATAAAGGAACAATTATAAAAAAAAGTAAAGTTATTCCTAGGGACATTGGATAAGCAAGTTAATGAATTTTAGTTGCCTTTGGCACCTCCTTTTACTTAACAAACTCCTTGGGACATTGGATAATATAGTTGTTTGTTAGCTATGACTAGGAGGATTATGCTGCCATGAATTAATGTTGTTATAACTAAGTAGGGTTGAATTAAAAGGTTTATGTTTCATAGTTCAAGAGTTCTGATGTGCTTCAAAAGGTTAATATAGTTGGTATATAACTGATGGCACAATCATGAAAAGTTCTGATGATAGTATATTATCCAATTTGACACATGCTTCAAGAGTTCCAAGTATAATTTAATATTTATTTTTTCTGTTGTAGGTTGTCCCTTAATCACTAGATAAGAAGCCCTTTACCAATCCAGCTGTATGTTATTCAAATGTTACATTTTGTAACATCTTCTAGTTGTAAGTTTTACAAAAGGAGAATTGAACGAGGGCCTGATTTCTTCATTACTCATTAGATTCTTCAGAAACTATGCATAGAATTTGACCTTTGGTGGAATGGTAAAGACATCAGAAACTATGCAGAGAAATACAATTTGCTTTTGAAGTGCAATGTGCATGTGATACAAATACTATACATTTATATTATAGTTGTTATAAGTTCGTTGTCATCATCAATACAAATACAATTATGTGAAATCTCAATATAATCTTTAGCTTTCTTGCCATTTTGATACCCAATTTGATGTTGCCAACTTCAAATTATAGGAGCATTAAACATGATAATTAAGTAATAAGCGAGGAATTCTTTTTCGGTCCTCTAGGCTCTAGCTAGGTGCGTTAAACGTTATAATCCATTAATCTATACTGGGCTATAGTTCAGCTACATTACACGAAATTGCAGCAATTCCAGGTTAGCAATGAATGTATATCAAAATTATATAGCAATATAGGCCAATTTATTGTAAACTCTAGATGATAGTTTTGATTTTTGAACAGTTATAATCCATAAAAAATTACACACAAATATCCAAATGAGTACTTTAGTTTGTTTTTGTGATCCATATGTAAATTAATCTTATCCACTCTGGTTCAATTCCAGAGTGAAGCAGACCGTAAAATCTTTTTTTTTTTTTATAACAGACCGTAAAATCTTTAGCATGTGATGTAACGTTATGGTTCATCAACCGTTGAGATATATGCACTCTTATGGATTTGTGTATAAATAGTCCTCCAGCTTGGGTTATCCAGGCACAACTGATCTTGCAGTTGGGTTCCCTACACTGTCTGAACGAAGTGTCCCAAGTACCTGAACGCATAAAATTTATAATTTTTAATAATTTAATGCTGTTATAATGTGAAATAGATCATTCTAGAGAGAAAGAAATAATTTTTAAAGAGAAAAAATAATTGTTTAGAGGGAAAATATATAAATACATATATATATATATATATATATATATATATATATAAATACATAAATAATATTTTTTAGAAATTCTAAATTTAATTTTATTTGTAAAGTAGAATAATTTTTATTAAAAAGAATAAAATAGTAAAAATATCCCATTCCATTCATTTTCCTCCCGTACTATCTTTTTTTATTTAAAATTTAATTTAAAAAAAAAAACATTCAATTTCTTTCATTTACAATTTTTATTGTTTGTGTCTTTCTTTGACTTAAATTGACATAAATCTATAACTTTATGTTCTTAAAAATTCACAAAAACTCGGCCCTTTTTTTAAATCCCGAATAAGGGAAGGGAATCTCTTTCTTTTCCTTTCCTTCTTTTCCGTTTCAAATTTCCAAACAAAGCCTGAGATGGATTGTCGGAAATAGATCCTTTCATGTCTAATTTAACATGATAATGTGAGAGGATCTTAATTATTAATAATTAAATCAACGGTGATGATTGTGTAACTTTCTATCCTTATATTTTCTCTCTCTCCTCCCTTATCCCCATTAACTCACCCAGTTATGATTGCCCCACATGACATGGTCATGTTAATTAGCACATGAGAGGATCCACTCCCTGGATTGTCTCTTCCGTTTGCGCACGCCCTTTGTTGTTCTCCATTTTACACCTCCTTCCCCCAACAAGATGACATGCAGCCGCACCTGCACCATCGTGGCTTCCTCCTGATGCACTACTAGGGTTATCCTCCCCACCACTTGCAGGCTGCAGCTGATGATGAGCTTTGGGCCCTTGCCCTTTGGGCCGTCACATTGAAACTGCTCCTTCCTTGACCCACATGAGTATTACACTTCGTACCTCCCTGTTCGTCAAAGCTGGACGACCCATGTGACTATTGTTGATCACAGACCTAGCCCCATATCTACCCACATTTGACCTGACCCGGCCCAACGTGTTCTCACTTACATTCCTCCATTGAGAATTCCCATTCTCAATAGCGCTCTTTTGTTTGTTTTTTCCTCTCTTTTTTGTATGAACTCTCAATAGCACTCCGTAAGCTTCACAAAAAATACTTGGGAAAGTTAGGGTGATATAAAAAATTTCTCCCGTACAAAACACCCCCTTCCAGTCATGTCATATGGTGCACAAAGCTTCCCGACTTGAGAGGATAGGAATGAAAGTTGATTGTATACGGTCTTATCCTTATATTTTTGTAAAAAGATCATTTCCTAGACATAAAGTTGTGACCTTCCTTTCACAATGAGTTACTTTACAATTGCTGCAAAACTCGCCCTCTAAGATGACCTACAATTTTTACGGTCGTTGGAGTTTAACAAGTTCCTCTGGAATATGTTGTTAGGAAAACTGACACTCAATTGTAGTCTTCAATCATCACTCCCAAAAAGTCATCTTTCAAAGTGTTGATTTATTTATTTATTTATTTATTTTTATTATCATTATTTAACTGGTTGCGACTTCTCTAATTAACATTGTTTCCATGTAATTACAGTTTTTGTATAGTGTTGATTTATATGGTACTGAATTAATCATGTATAGGTCCCAGATGAGCTTCTAGAAGCAGCTAAGGCAGCAGCCAAAGCAGCTCTTGAAGAAATGGATGCAGATTAGAAAATTAAATACATTAATTCCAGAAGATGTATTTTTATAACTTCATAGTTGAGCATTTGGAACATCTATAGGAAAATGCAAAGGCTTCGATGGTTGGATTTTTGTATGCTTCTTCATTATTCAAATGCCTTTGTTGATTTTTTATTTCTAGGGAAAAATGTTTTGAGGTGCTTTAAATACTAATTGATTTGGTGTTGAATTTTTGTCTAAGATTCTCTTTTATTTAGCACATCATTTGTGTGCATTCTCTTTTTGTATGCACAGTATTTAGAAGGATCAAGTTTTAATGCATTATGTGAAGCAATTGTTATTCAGGGAACTTTCTTTCCTTTTGATTTATTTTGTTGAGGTGTCAACAAATTTACAATTACCTAGTGAGGGTTTATTATAAGATGAATCCTAATGTCACATGAAAATTTATGATTTTACTCGAGAAAAAAAATCTTGGAAATTTTTTAAGTCTTCCCATTTTTATTTTTTATTTTTACAATTGAGTTTGTCTTTTTTTTTTCTCGTGTTTCATTTGTTGTCTGAATATCAAAATAAATACTAAAGAGAAACGATAAATGATGCATGAGAATGCTTAAGAGTTAAACAAAGAAAATAGTACTATTTAATTAGATTTTCATCCAAAATCAATTTTAACATATAATTTTCATCCAAAACAAATGTGTCGTTTTAAATGACGCAAGTTGTATCATTTATAGATATAAAGAGGTGATATCTATATTTTTATTTATATTTATATTTTTATTTTTATTTTTATTTTGTCTTTATTTATCTTCAGTGGAATTTGCACATGTTCGTGTCTATGAAATGACACACATTTTTTCAATAATTTTATTGTGAAATACTAAATATGTATTCAATGTTTATATCAAAAAAAAAAAAAAATATGTATTCAATGTATTTTTTTTTTTTTGTCAAATATGTAAACATTGCTCTTGATTATTTGAAATGTGAGGTGTGTTTGGATTTTTCAAAGAAAAATGTTTTTTTATTAGAAAAAAGACATGTTTAAAATATCAATAATATAATCGAGTTTTTTTTTTTAAATCTCAGAAAAGATTATTTTAGTATTTTTTTCTAAATTTAAAAATTGTGGTTTCTGAAGATAATTTTAAAATATCATGTTTTTTTAAAATAAAACTTCAAACATATCTATAATTAACTTCTTTCGTTTAATTTTAATTTTTATAGAAAAATTAAAAGAACAGAGGAAAGAATGAAGAAAAATATATACATAAAAATAAAATTAAAAAACAAAAATTTTCATAAAATCATTGGTAGAATGAGGGAGAGGTTAGAGGGGACTAGCCCTCCCTTCAAGTTAATATTATTTATTTTTAAAAATTGATATATTTTATACTAATAAATCAATATAACTACTATATGTAATACATAAGAATTATAATAAAAGTTTTATGATGACAAAAAATAAAAAAGAGGTATTTTGAAATACCTCATTTAATGTGCATTCTCCCCACGATACCGACATTTGAACGCGAGTCGTTGTGGAATTGTTCTACAACAATTACCACATCGACCACGAATGCCAGTGAGTACCTTTTGCACCATTTATTATAAATATAAAAAATGAAATCTAACGATGCTCATAGATTACTGACCCAGATCCACTTCTTTTAATGTCTCATAATCCACGTTATTTATTAATCATGCAAGCAAAATTATTATTACATTTTAACTTGTCGTTACAATAATGTACCACCTCTTTCTTTTTAATATGATAGAGATACTAAGTTTTTTTCTTTAACGGTAAAAAAGGTCAGGCAAAATTATTATTACATTTTAACTTGTCGTTACAATAATGTACCACCTCTTTCTTTTTAATATGATAGAGATACTAAGTTTTTTTCTTTAACGGTAAAAAAGGTCAGGTAAAGAGCGTGTAATCCATACATTCATTTTTTTCTCTCTCACTCCGTTAGGGCTTCATCTTGAAACTAATATAAGTCATTCATGGAAGATTTGAGTTCTGCCCTTCGTGATGCTTCGATTGGCCTTACGAAAAGCGTCAAGCGCTCAAAGAAAGGTGAAGAGTTCTCGTCTAAAGCTACTAACCGAAGAGTAAACCTGGGTTCCCCTTTGGACGTATACCCAGAAATGAAATCAAAATCTTGGGTCAAAGCCATGTGTATGAAAAATTGGATTTATGGAGACAGTCTGAATTGGGTATCAGGAATGGTAGATGAGGAAGCTAAACCCCTAGACCCTATGATAAGGAAGGTGTCAGAATAAAGATTTCATACTATAGTGGAGGAAGATGGATCCTTAACATCAAGTGCACCAAAAAGGCTAAAATGAGAACGAAGAAGTCATGGCAAAATGCTCTCATTGTGAAACTCTTGGGGAAGAAGGTTGGTGCAGGTTTCATGAAGAAAAAAGTAGAGCCATTACGACTACTAATATAGGGAATGATTTCTACTCTGTTAAGTTCACGTACCTCAAAGACCTTAACTTGGCTATTATAAGAGGACCTTGGATCATTTTGGGTACTACCCGACTGTCCGAAAATGGAAACCATGTTATGACTCAGAGATAGCTAATATCTATAAACTTGTTGCCTGAATTTTCCTACTAAGTATTGCTTAAGAATTCTTTGAATTTCCATTTCTAAACTACCTTGGTAATGTTATAGGAAAAATTTGAAAGTATATAAAACCACCTCTACTGGAGATAGAGGTAGATTTGTGAAAGTTTGTGTTGACTTAAATCTATCCAAATCCTTGAGGTGAATATTTATTAGAAGGTTGTAAAAGGAAGATTGAGTATGAAGGTTTGTATCTCATTTTCCTTCGTTGTGGCCATTATTGACATAACAATGAATCTTACCAAAACTTGATTAAACAACAACATTTGGCCGTGACTACTAAAATAATTGAGAAGACTGTTGAAGCATCTTTAGAATTGCTTCATATCCAAGAAGTGGATCCTAGGATGATTGTTCAATGTAGAAAAAGCCTATGCCCCCAAAACAGAACAGAAACCAAATTTCCAACAAATCCTTTGGCACTGACTTGACTAATAAAAAAGGTCCTCACCCCACAAGGAATGACAATTTGAAAGGAAAGAGAAAAATCAAGACCCAAGTTCTTCTTAATCCTGAACCCTCCACCACTTTTGAATGAATTATCGAAATTGAAATTGTAGGGGAGCAAGTAAAAAGCCTTTTAAAATATCATGAGAAATTTTGCTAAGAAACATAAAAGTGGTTTAACTGCTATTTTGGAGCCTAGAATTAGTGATGTCTCGGCCCTCTGAGATAACTTAGAATTTTTTCTAGTCCTTTGAGTTTACAAGTTACTCTTTGGAATATTTTGTTAGGAAAAAAATGGCATTCAAATGTAGTCTTCAATCATCACTCCCAAAAGGGTCATTTTTTAAAATGTTGGTTTTTATTATTATTATTATTATTATTATTATTATTATTATTTAAATGGTTTCCAATTCTCTAACTTAGCATTGTTTGCATGGAATTATTTTTTTTTAAGTGTTGAAATATATGGTATTGAATTAATCATGTATATTGTATAGGTCTTAGATGAGCTTCTAATCGGTATTGACATTGTAGTAATACATTGATAGTGACATTGGTAATGACAATATTCTATCCCTACATAAGAATTATAGTAAAAGTTTTCGATTGATGACACAAAAAAATAAATAAATAAAAGGTATTATGAAATACCTCATTAAATATATCATCCATATTACCAACATTTGAACCTGTATGGTTATGGAATTGTTCTGCAACAATTACCATATCCACAAAAAATACCAGTTGAAATTGATCACATCTTTTATTATAAATAAAACAATAAAGTCTAACAAGACTCACAAATTACTAGCCCAAATCTATATCTTTTAACGTTTATTACGTTTGAAGTGCTTCAAATACCAACTGATTTCGTGTTGAATTCTTGGAGATATTACAATTGGTTTATTACCTGAATTGTTTCTGTCATGGATATATTCCATATCTTAACTACCTACCCAAGGATCCCTTAAAGGGTAATTACCCAATTATCCTAATAATATCTAAACAATAAGGTCAATCAGGATAAAGTCTATATCCTAACAGAAGAGGAGTTGAATCCTACTATAACTGGGAGATCTACACAAACCCAAGAGGTAACCCTTATAAATAAGAGGCTAAAGACCCCAGGTACACACTTTTTGACCTATTTACTATTATTGCCAACATTGTGCACACACCCACGTTTTGGCTATAAGTCTATTGCTTGTGTGCAGTGATTTAGATAATGCCTATAAGCCAACCAAGATACCTCTCTATAAGGTATCTCTGAGCGCATACTATACAGTATTTATCATGGTTCCTCTAGAACCGAACATTGGCCGTCTGTGGGAAACGATAAATTTCGATTCCCATTCCACGATGACGAACACTCGTGCGACATCAAGCATTGCTCAACCCCCACCACTGCATCAATATGCCATCGAGCGTCTTCAACAGCTCGCCGAACCGGTTCTGGTGGATGTGCAGGTCAGAGAGGTCGGCACTGAGTCATTGCACATCACGTCCCGAAGCAACCCTGTGACGGAGCCAGTACGTCAGCCACCGCTGAATGAACAACCCAGAGTTGATGATCACATATCTAACACTGCCTTGAATGAAATCCTCCAAAGGATGCAAGAGATGGAGAACAGGTTCCTGGCTCAACAGAGGTTGGATGCTCAAAGAATGGAGGCACTGGAAGCCGAGCTATGGAACCAGAACACTGAAGGCCGAGCTGGAAGAGAAGGCCGAGTTGGAAGAGAAGGTCGACCTGCCACTGAAGGCCGACCTGAAGCTGAGGGGCAAGAACGCTGAAACCCAGCAACTGAGCAGGTTCGAGGTGTTCACAACGAGAACCAGCATGAAAATGGAGGTCAGGGCAACGACCAAGGAGATAACTATCTCCATGACGATGATGCTAATGACAGTCCATTCACCCAGAGGCTCATGAACTTGGCAATTCCGCCGAGGTTCAAAAGTGCCAAAATACCTCCTTATGACGGAAGTCAGGACCTAGACGCCCACTTAGAGGCGTTCAAGACGGAGATGATGTTTAATAAGATAACTGGACCTTTCAAGGCCAAAATCTTTGCAATGACCTTGATAGGTCAGGCAATGACTTGGATAACCAGGCTACCCAGAAACTCAATTGATTCATTTGAGGACTTGGCTCGTACTTTTCGCTTAAACTACGCCACTAGTAAAGCACATCCTATGTCGGCTTATGCTCTGGGAAGAATCCGGCAAAGAGAGAATGAATCATTTCTAAAATACCTTGATCTCTTTAAGGAAGCCGCCCTCAAGGTACGAAAATTAACTGAACCAGTCCATTTGTATTTGATTATTTCTGGTCTGGATGGCGAATCTCCACTCGCAAAATCTATATACAAGAACCCGATCAACGACCTAGAGGAGTTTCGACGGAGGTCAGATAAGTATATCGACGTCGAAGACATGCAGAGAGCCTATGGCGAATCTAGAGGTCGAAGCCCAAATCGCCAGAGTCCAAGTAAGAAGAGCAAGGATAGATATCTGCAAGGGTCAAAGAAGGCATCCAACTCTCACAATAAGAGGTCAGATGAACGTTCCTCAAAAACTAAGTTTGGCAGTTATGCTCCATTTAACATGTCCAGATCTCGGATATAGAAAGAGGTGGCTCAAACTGAGATGCGTAATGTCGAAAGGCCTCGACCCATTAAAAACAAGGGCGGGTTGGACAGGAATAAATATTGTGCTTTTCATGATCAGAATGGCCATACAACGGATGACTGCTGGATCTCCAAGATTCTATTGAAAAGCACATCAGAGAAGGGAAGCTTAAGCAATACCTCATCCGAACTCAAGGCAAGAAAAATAGCAAGTGAAGGGAGAGAAACCGGAGCAGAAGCCCTAGCCCGAAGAGGGATGACAGGAAAGATCAAGGACAAGACCGTCCCAATAAAGGGAAGAAGGTCGAAGACAAGGATGAGGAGTACCAAGAAGCTGACTTCGAATACAATGTGATAAGTGGAACCTTGAGAGGTGGAGGTGACACTGCAAGTGCTAGAAGGAGATACTTAAAAGAGGTCATGTCGGTCAGAGACAAACCTACATTCAAAGGAAGAGCTAGTAAGCCTGACCCCCCCAACTTATTTTTTACTGAAGAACTACAAAAGGTCATCCCAGGCCACACTGATGGCTTAGTAATCACTGGGATGTTAGTTAATTGCCGGGTCAAAAGGATTTTCATTGATCCCAGAAGCTCAGCCGACATACTCTTTTGGAATGCCTTCTAAAAGATGAACCTAGATGACCAGGATTTAAAACCATGTATCACCGAGCTAATTGGTTTCAATGGAGAACCGTCTCCCCAAAGGCATACATTGACCTAAAGTTAACTTTGGGAACTAAGGAGGCATTCCGGGCTGGCAAAGTCAGATTTATAGTAGTAGATGCGACCTCATCTTACAACGTCATCATTGGCTGACCTACAATCCACGAATGTGACATGTTAGTCTCAACCAAGCATCAAGCACTAAAAATGACGAGGTCAAAGAATGAGTCATCACCATACGAGGAGATCAGAAGGAATCTAGAGAATGCTACTATGTAACAATGAGGATATTTCAGGGTGGGCCGTCAGCCCCTCCAAGAGTCAGAGGAGGAGACAAAGTCTCCTTCAGAGACCAATCCGTATACCCATGCGAAATCAAGTAAATCTGGTCGAGCTGGACATGAGAGAGGAGCTTCAAGCACCTCGTCTAGAACCCCAAGGAGAGTTAGAAGACATCAGCATCGGGGAGGATAGCAAACGCCATACCAATGTCGGAAAAGGCTTGGAGGCTAAAACTAAAACGCAACTAGTCTCGTTTCTTAATGAGAATACCGACGTATTCTGTAACAGCCCGTTACGTACCGGTATTGTTAACATTAATTATGATATTAAGCGCAGTTACAATCACAGCAGTTCATTTATAAAAACGCGAATAAATTTTTTTCCGATTATTACGCGAGCATTTAAAACATAAAAAGGCGTAATAATTAAAAGCTGTGACCGTAACCGTAAACTCTTGCGGAAGACTTATTTAAACTATTTTTATAACCTACATTACTTATTATAAGTTACTAAGGAGTTCCCATAAACTCACTTAGCCAATTTTCAAACTTCACGTTTTTACCAATTCGAACATGTTTCACTCTAAATTTTTCTGCGACCAAACCGATCTCCATCAAACTATTTTCTCCGATTATATCTTTGTCTTACTTAATTCCCTTTTCAACAAGCTATCATATGCTAAATTCAGAGCTCATTAGCTCCGGTTATCGCCGTTTGAAGTTGGATCAGCAAATAGCCAAACAACCCCAAAAACAGCCCCAAACCACTCACATTACTCGAATTTCTGCACTCAAACCATTCAACCATTTGCTTTAAAATTTTTATCCTACAAACTAGACATCTAAAACTTCATTTTTATATATCACACGCTTAATTTGACTGAGAAATGAAGCGGGAATTAATTTCCCAAATCCGGTCCAGAATCTGCCTCAGGTGCAGGGGCACATGGACAGTCCGTGTTTCTCTATTTTTCAGGCCGAAGATCAACCCATAATTTCCTCAAATTTTGACACAAGTTAGAGGACATCTCAACCTTCAAAATGGCGTATGGCACGTTCCTAGGGGACCTCTATGGAGGGATATATGCTCTCCCGAAGTTCGCCTAAAATCTGCCAATTCTACAGAAAATTCGCCAGAGTTTCCTTTGTTTTTCCAATAATCCCAAATTTGTAAAAGATCATTTAAACCTCAAATGTACCTAATAAACACATGATAATACAGTAATAATCCAATGGGTGGCACACACAAGGACCAACAACGCCTTGGGGCACTTACAACCCAATCCAGTTTATAGTTATTAAACATAGAGTCCATATTAATCATTTTTAAGTAGTTGCAATCACTAACACCTTTTTCATGCATATTTCCATCATACATATTATCATAACCTAAAATAGGCCTAAGGCCCTTCCATCATAAATAGACATGCATCAATACTATTACAATATGGCTTTACAAATCACAACTTGAAACTAAAACTTCAAATTACATTCTTCTAAAATTACATCTTAAATTTAAAAGACAACATAACCAAATACATCACTACTAGACTTAGGCAAAATGGTATGAACAAGATGCTAATGAAGCTACTAATAAATACAAATGACATGTTCATGCCCTAAGTCTAGCCTAGGCTACACGGCCAACAAAATACAAAATATGAAGCGCTCCAGCGCTCACTCTGCGGGCCTCTTGTCCGAGGCTCCTGCTCCACTGCTACCTCCTGAAATAAATGCCCCGAGACGGGGTGAGATATACGAATATATCTCAGTAACCAAGAGGTTCTGGAGAAAACTCCACCCAATGGTTCACTTCGATGCATATCAATAGAATACAACAACCACTTTGAAAACGGGATATAGCAAGAGGTTTAGAGAAATGAGGAGTATAAAGATACAAACTACGACGATACGGGATGGGAACCCCAATTCCACGTACGCCCTGGGCATATATAAGCCTATGGGTATCATCTATGGTGCGTTCAAAGAAACCACATCCATGATGCCCAAACCATCCAAAACGCCAAAGACATTCCTAGTGTGCTCCTACCCGGATCACACACCATGACACGCAGTCAACTGGAACTCCCTCCTGGAGACCTATCCAGCGGAAGTCCGAAAATGCCCGAAGGCTAATAAAACTGTCTACTGGCCAGAGACTCGGTACATAAGTACCCATAGCAATAATGCATGCATGCTCATGTGTTTACTATTCATACACACTTCCTACCGTTGCCATCAACTGGCAAGGTGGAACAGAAAAGGGGAACAAGCCCCAGTACCAAGAGGTTACTTGAAATATTGTTTCCACAAGATCCGCAGCAGCTTATCCCTCAACTTGGTACACAGCAGAATGCCTCAATCCACTTGGTCCAAGACCAATGGCAACTCACTGAATCAAGATTCGGGATTCAAGTCAACGTACGACAACCTATACAATTACGTACATCCATCAGTACGCGTCAAATAGCATCAAAATGCAAAATCACAAAAATCTTCCCCATCCTCCCTTGATGGTTCGGCCAATGAAGTGTAAATTTGAGATTTATTTTTCTAAATTTTCTTTCTCATTTTGTTACGTCTCATTAGGTTGTCAATAGGCCAATTCAAGTGCCGGTTCATCATTTTCGCGTCGGATTACATCAGAACACGAAAATTGCAAAATCCCCCATTTTTCCCTTGGAGGTTCAGCCATATATGTGTTAATTGGGGATTTATTTTTCTAAATTTTCTTTCTCATTTTATTACACTCCCTTAGGTTGTTTAGAGGCTAGTTCAACCGTCGTTTTTCCGTTTTACGACATTTACGCATCGTTTGCGAAATATTTCACTTTGGGCTCATTTAGGTCTCTAAACACAATTCACTTTTCCCATTGATTCAAACACTTGCCAATAACAACACAACCCATCTAAGCACTATATAACTACACAAATCATCATCCAATTCATTTTTCAACATCAATTCCTCAATTTTTCCTCAAAGGTTCGAATTTTACCCTAAAGCATTCCAAAGGATTTCTTTCCATTTTCAACCATTCCTCAACTCAACCAATCACATCATATCATCATTCTATCATACAACAACTCATTATCAACATCACAACACATTTTTCCAAAATTCCATGTCATGACCATCAAATTATTCTAAGTTAAAAATCATCACATTTCACCTAAAATTTTCATTGCGTTTCTAGCATTAATACATCATTCTAACACATCATCATCTAATACACATTTTCAAATTGAGCTCTCTAACACAACATATCATCAATCAAGGCTTTAGGTCACAAAATCAATTCATCACAATCAATCGTTTAAAATGCAAGAACACTTACCCAAACGAAAGGTATAAGACTCTTCCTAAGCATACTCCACCTTTGGAGCATTTAAAAGCTCCAAGAACACAAAATTCCTCACCAAAATCGCAACTGAAACAGGGCTGTATCTTCTCACACGCACAGTTTCAAGGCTCAAGAGTGGTACCAATGTGTTTAGGAGGTGTTTTCCATCAAGATTCAAGACAAAAATCGTTGGATTCGGTGGAGAAATGGCTAAGTTATGATCAAATGAAAATTTGCACACCAATGGGGGAGGAGGGGCTGTTTCACGTTGAAGAAGAAAGGGGAAGGAGAGAGAGTGTCGTGAGTGTGAGGGGAAAGTGAGGTGATTTAAGTGAATTTGAGCAGGGCGGGTCCCACACGCGATTTAACTTTAATCCAATCATCAATTTCAACCACAAATTCATGACCTACGTATTTTTCTTGTTCATGTCATATTTTTTTTTTCCTAAAAATACTGATAAAATTTTCACGCTTATCGGTACAATTATACCGCAGTATTTTTACACCGAAAATCACTATTCATCAATTTTTTCCCCAAAATGACTTAATTCCATCAAATTTTATCAAAATCATATTTCCTAACTCAACAACCATTTATAACTCATATTTGAAACCTAGAGCTCAAAATTCAACTGGCACGTTTTACGGTGCAATCGTAACGCGGTATTTTACCCGCGAAAAACACTATTCACTGATTTTTCTGAAACTTGCCTATCCACTGAATTTTCCGTTCTGAATCCATTTCCAGGGTTATTTTTATCATCGGAGACCTTCTACTCAATTTTTATCTACCTAGGGTTGCGTGTTGGCTAATTACCATTTTGTCCTTTCTTTGTATTTTGGCCTAATCTTTAGGATTTTCACTAATCCATCACTTGATTGCTCACTTGATATTTTAATTACTTGATTTAAAATTGTGAGGTGTTATATTCACCCCAACTTTTTAGAATTTTGTCCGCAAAATTAAATCATACTCATCCGCTAACTCAGGACACAGCCGGAGAATCTCATCCTCCCGCTCCCAAGTAGCATCCTCAAGTGTGTATCTTTACCACATTACTTTTATCACAAGCATGATCTCCTTTTTGTTATACTCATTATCCTTTGATCCTTCATAATTACTCGTCTCTCATGGTTCTGTGACATTTTAATTCACAATACTTTAAACTTTCTCTGGTTTACCGTTTCTCTTTCGCTGATTTGTAGGTAATAATATAACCATATTACGAATTTGTCGGTATCAATTTACCTCATTCTCATCTCTATCCATCCTTCTGACCCATGGTCGTTCTCAAAAGCACCTAATCGTTTTCATACTAGGCTCTAACCGTTCTCATGCACATTCACTAGTTATTCCTGGAGTATTTCCAACTCACACGTTCTTTAGTACTTAACTCTTTTCGATGTCCTCACTATTTTGACAATACCCCAACAACCATTTCTTTCCATTTCTGTTACTACTCTTATCATTTCGTTGTTTTCTTGGCTTTCACCCAAGCACATACTTTCTAGTTTCAAAGGCACTTTGTCGTGTCCTACAATTACGACTCACATTAAATTCTATACTCATATACTTTATTTTTCCTTGTCACGTGTCTTCACCTCTTTTTAGGTACTCACAACTATATCTTTCTCTTTGTGATACGAAACTAGCAATACTCATACTAGTTTATATTTTCGATTAGCCCTATAAGGCCTTTCGACCACAAATACTCGTGAAATTTTTCCATCTACAAACTCATATTCATAATTTACACTCATTGTTAAACTCTTTATTAGCTTAACCATCTCAACTTTACCAACTCAACTAGCTCAACTCCATACTTAGACCTCTCACATTCTAAACACAACACTCATCAACGATTTTCGTATCAAAGGTCTTATGCCTAAGGTTTTCACCAAGTAACCATTTTTACTCATCATTCTGTAACAATATTATAGATTCAACATCATCTTTCCTTCGTTTATACCCCCACTTCTTCATTATCGACATTTTTATCATGGATGTCCACTTTAAAATACTATAAAATCACAGCTTTACTAACTTCCACCAATCATCTTGGTTGTTCGAATCAAACAACCACACCAAGCCATTTCACTACTAACTGATGGACCCTTAAAAATGCCATGTCTCTCACATGCAAGTCTCATCCTATAGGAATCTTTGAAACTTGATTATCAAGTCACATAAAACTAAATCCATCATTGCCACTACTTATACAATTCACCACTGGTTGGTATATCAGTCTCTCGGAACATTCGAAGTTACCACAAGCACTCGACCATATATCATTAGTACCTAACCAAAACAACGTCAGCATTGTGCATTTTCCATACGCTTTCCACCATAAGTGGTATATGCGATTATATATAACACTCCTCAATCTACTCCACCTGTAAGTCAGGCTATCAAATTTTAGGTAACCAATTACAATTCCAGTTTCCAACTATATTTACACATTCGTGCTTGATTCCATCACAATTTACCTTTTATAAGGGCTTATAATTTACCGTTTTAACCTGAATTCTTGATCATCACCAGCCTTCTTAGAAGGACACTTACTCCATCTGTCAACACTAAATCACATTATTATCTTTTTTATCATAAGGCGAGGATTCCAACAAACTTACCAACTCCCTTGGAGCCGATATTATTTCATCGAACTTACTTTACGCCCACAATAGTGCTTCACTATCACACTACAAATTTTTTTTTTTTTTACCCACTATACCTCACCTCTTATATCCATATAATCCATGCAGTAATGATAACCTACCACCTGCTGACTGTGTTCTATTAGTATTCCCAACGTTTCTTATTTGTGCACTTATGTAGATCAATTCAACTATAATAGCAGTCTCATCACTGCGGGATACTTCCTCATCTCATATTACTCGTATAACATAATAATAGTCTCCGGGAACATAATCCGCACGGAGATGG